>NW_018403755.1:633414-636460 GCF_002113885.1 Mizuhopecten yessoensis | reverse complement strand
GAGAGAGAGAGAGAGAGAGAGAGAGAGAGAGAGAGAGAGAGCAGGAAACAGGACTGGGGTCGGAGGTTGGATAGAAAGGGTTGGGGTTGGTAGTTGGTCAAATCTAACCGATCTTCCAAGGAAATGCTGTGCAGCCTCGGCTAGTTTCATCTTATCATTTGGTGAGATGTTGGGGTCACCTTTACAAAGAATATCTACGTTTATGTCGCCTTCGTACCATTCTAATTTGGTAATGAGTGTTCTTCGTAAAATAAAAAGCACAAATAAGGAAAAAATGCAGGAGGCACATATCAAGTGTTCCAGAAGGTAATTGGTTCCTTCCTAAAACATGTTCAACTTGTCAAATTTAGCAAATTTTGGATACACCATACATAGTGTGATCTGTGTTTTGAATTTATACGTCTTTGCAATAGCTAATGTCAAATAGCATTACAATAACATGGGCTGTATAGTTATCAAAGTCAGCGAACAACATTCCTTCCGAACAATATTGGCGAAAGCTAGAAAACACCGTTTTGTGCTCAAGCATAAATTTTGTGCTCAGCCATCTTCTTGTATCTTGCTTAAATCATGTAACACGGTCATAAAGTCAAGTTTAAGCATTGCATGGGCTTGACGTTTGTCATATTTCTCCCAGGTCAATGAACAAATTGGATTTTTATCACTTTATTATCGGAACACACAGATTGGCCTGGAACGCAGAAGTTGAGCTTCAGGAAGAGAACGGCTTCGGGCGTCTGGGCGAAGTCGTTTATGAATCGTTATTGTGTCCCCAACCACTATTGGTTCCCGTCATGATATCATCAGCGAAACAACTCAATGTAAATCCCACCCGGGGGAAGGTTGCAATGTAACTATAGATGAAATGGTAGTTAACTAATTGAAATCATGCTCCTCTGTAAGGCGTTCTTGTGAAACATAAAAACATTATTTCATATCGATGTTTTATGTTCCTTTATAAGGCGTTTTTTTGAAAAATATAAACAATATTTCATATCGATGTTTCATGTTCCTTTATAAGGCGTTTTTGTGGAGAAAAAAAAACAATATTTCATATCGATGTTTCAAGTAAGTGTCGCCGCTACATATCTGTCATTATGTTAAGGTAAACGATACTACCGCATCAGTGATCATCACAAAGGAGAATTCCATTCAGCTTTGTTTTACTTGGAGTATTCTCCCTTCTATAAAAGAGTGTTCCATTCAGTTTTATTTTACTTGGAGTATTCTCCATTCTATAAAGGAGAGTTCCATTCAGTTTTATTTAACATAGAGTATTCTACCTTCTTTAAAAGAGAGGTAGCAGTGTACAGTAGCGTACGATGGTCATGTGTGATATTTGTATACAATGAATAACTCCTGTAAGATAACATATATCAAAATGAAATAAAAAAAATCAGCACTAAAATTGGCATATACATGATGAAGTGGACTATATGGGCTTCATAATTGTTCAAAAAAATAGTTTGAATTTGGTTTGAGACTACAGTTTTGGGCATTTACAAATCTGTGTCTACACAACAAAAGCTAGCTTTTCATGTAGTCTTTTTTTTGTACTCAGCACAGAATGACCTATGCTAAAACGTGAGTATTTCTGTTACCGAGTAGGCGACATTTAATTTCAGACGGGTTTTAAGAAAAACAATTCTACTTGCGGGGAGTCAAATTTGTTTTCAGAAGTCCAAAATCTGGAAAAAACAGTTTTTGAAAAAAAACATCAGTCTTCTAAACAAAATGAAATCCAAATGTAGTTTACAAATATGTATATATATTTAGGTGTGTTGTGTAGGTTGAATTCACTATCCATGTTTATGTGAGACATGCCCTTTATTTTTAGGGTCAAGCCATTTCTACTGTACACTGCTACCAGAGTTCCATTCAGTTTTATTTTAGGAGAGTTCCATTCAATGATGAAGCAGACGTAGATTTTTCTGGTTTAGAGCTACTTCCCTTGTCTAGTATTGTATATGCTTTGGGGTCCATACATTAGACACACAGTTTGGTGCTGCCTTTGTATAATTCCTGAGGACGGTATTGCTAAACTGAGATTAGTGATGAAAAATGAATGGTAACATGTGAATTTATTGAATATTTCTTTTAAAAAGGACATAGACAAATATTACACAGCCATGACAATGGTAATAATATAGTTTATCTTGTTGGTTTCCTTGGACTTAATTAGAATTCCGTTTAAGGCCTCGTCTGTCAACTTTAACTTATGTTATTTTTTTCTTTATTCGAAGTCATAAGATCATAGAAGATAGTGAAATTTCAAATTGTTGTACATAAGAAACAACGAAGGAGATTTAAAGCAAAATTAATCCTCAAAACACGTCATTTGTATTTTTCCCAACCAATCTATAGCAGTTCATTCATCCCTGAAATATCATAATGAACTATTCGTAACTTTCAAATGTGTCTTCAGTGGTGAATGGTTTAATGTGGTTATATTCCTTTTGTTAGATTGTCATTGACCACTGGTTAACCCTTACCGACCTTTCAGCATCAGGTGCCATTTGTTAACACTAGAACCATATATACCATTGACCATCCTCTTAACTCTCGTTCATCCCCACACAACCTCATCCTGTTTCTTGTGTGTATACTAGACTTTATATATATATATATATATATTAGTTTAAACTTTATTTTATTGATGTTTAATTACAATAGTACATGGTTATAAATACAGAAAAGGATCCAGAAACAAGTACATAATACTTATGTAAATCCGTCTCCTTGTAGACATAACAGCAGCTATGGATCAGTACTGACAATAGTATAATTCATATAAATAAATATAAATATATATAAAGTATAACATGTGCAGGGAAAAGAAAGAGAAAGGGTGCAAGGATTTATAGTGGGATGGGGGACGATGTTTGATGGGGAAGCGATGGGCATCAAAACTGCATTGAGAGAACAAACGCTGATTGCATGAATACAAACCACAACAAACATGATTACTGATATGAATGAAGTAAAAGTTTCTTTAAAAACGTCTAGACTGAATGATGAAGTTTTGAACACAGTCAAAAATAATTTC
>NW_018403755.1:630923-632389 GCF_002113885.1 Mizuhopecten yessoensis | reverse complement strand
CATGTGAGGGTTGTTAAAGTTTGAGAAACTATCATGTAAGTTTAAATTTGACTTTGAAATAATAATAAATAAAAAGTTTAATCTATGCATTGTATACTGTGTTATAAGCTTTTGTACATATGCAAATATAGTTTGGTGTAAAGATTGAAGACCAGAAACAAATTATGAACACATACGGTGGGGATAATATAAGTCAAAAACAAAACATGGACACGATATACACTTTGAAGGGGCACATAGTACCCGGGTTTGAGTCAGAATCACAACACAAAAGAAAGAACAGCACACATCACCGTCGGGAAGTCAGCCCAGCGACGCTGACTCCCGACTAAGTGGTTATGATATGGTGACCGAAGGGTTCAAGTTCTGATTCCCGCCGGATTTGATAGATTTTCGACGATTTATCTTTTATCATGATCTTGCCGTTAGTAGTCCACGTTTGTGTTATGTGGTTGGTTTTGACCAAGTTCCTCGCGATGTAGGCTAAACGTCCGCGATATTTGGTGAGGTCCTCATTTACAGAAATACGCTTGAATTGATCATTAGAGCGAAAACCGCGACTGGATTTTAACAGGGTAAACTTTGCGTCCACGGAACTCAGACGCGCGATGATTTGGCGTGGTTTAGCTCGATTCTGGTCCGGTTTACCGACACGGTGAGGCCGTTCCAGAGCCTGGGGAGGGAGATCGACGCCGGAGTCCTGGGCTGCCTTCAGGATGATCGCGGAGGTGTCCTCTCCCGTCTGCTCCGGGAAGCCGGAGAAGCGTACGAGGGTTCTCCTCCCGTATATATATATTATAGTTAAAGGTATTGGATCACCTGTTCTAGTACGTGTGTTGTTTACGGCTACTCTGGTTTCCTCCGACATTAACACCAACTGCGCACTAACATCCGGACCAACAAGAGTTTATATGAGTTGAATTGTTTCATAATTGTTGTAAAATAAATAAAGTTTAGAAGAAATATATATATATATATTAACAAATGAAAAGAGTTTCTTAGTACCTCCCTAGCGCTTTCACCTCTTTAGAGATTCATCAGGGGAACTGATATATATAATAATATACAACATTTATATAGCGCCCTATATAATTTGTTAAATTACTCTAAAGCGCTTTACAACATATGGATAATAGTAATGGTTATAATTGTGAAAACAAAAAACAAAGGCTTACAATCATTTTTATACATTTAAGCAAGCAATGTGCACCCCCACACAACCTCATCCTTTTCTTGTGTGTATATTAGGCTTTATATAAAGGTATTGGGTCACCTGTTCTATCATGTGTGTTGTTTCCGGCTACTCTGATTTCCTCCCATATTAAGACACCTGCGCGCTAACATCCGGGCCAACAAGAGTGATTTATATAAGTTGAAATAACTTGTTTCATAATTGTTGTAAATAAATAAAGTTTCAAAGAAAATGTTATATACATATATATATATATATATATATATATATATAG
>NW_018403755.1:619080-630892 GCF_002113885.1 Mizuhopecten yessoensis | reverse complement strand
CAGGCGCGTAACAACCTATGTAGCAAAAAAGCCCGGGCTTACACATCATTTTTGACAAAATAAAAATAAAATAAACGCAACATAGACTATATGATATAAAATATTAAAAAGCAATGACAGATGTTTTGTATCTGCTATAAAGACCGCCAACTAAAATGCTTCGTTGCAATCAAAGTCTCTAACAAATGTAGCACTGAGGGTAGCATATTCGTTCGGCATGGTAACCAGTATATCGGTTCTTATGTACATAACGTTAAACTATTCCTAGTGCTAGCTTGTGATACAAGTCTCATATCTCTGCGCAACCGGAGTCACAGTCGCGAGGAGAAACGTCACACTCTTACAACAAGTATCCCAAAATCCACATAATTTTAGATTTTTCTTTTCCGTGGAATAATGTAAGCGAACTCCATAATAGAACTGGCGTAGATGAGTACCTATCCCTTCGTACCCAAAAAGAAGCAAAATATTTGTAAAATAATAGGGGAAAACGATATTTTCTTGTTTTAAAATGGCCATTAAAACTGACGCCAGAACAAGGGAGAACGCGTCTCATGTGTTCTAGAAAACAAAATTCTCCTGGGGGAGACCCCCCAGACCCCCACCAATGGGAGGCGGAAAACCCCCTCCCATACCCTCCCCCTCCTCGTGCTACGCGCTTCGCGGTGCTGCCGAAGGCAGCACACTTCATCGTTGGGCTTACACATTGAAAACCTGTGTGTTACGCCCCTGTAATGGGGAGATAATCTAATTGAAAATGACGGTTTTCGATCCAAAATGTTCATTCACACTGATATCAGATCCTATCTTACGACGAAGAGGATAGACAGTATTACACGACTGATAAAGACGCAGATTAAATCAATTTGCTATTAAAGTAATTCTAAGGCGTTATACCGTGTAATTTTATTGGATCAAAATGACATTTTCAATCGTATCCTTGTATATACTGATATCTACAGCTTCACTACAAGTATGGTGTAATTAGAATCGATGATACTCTCACAATTATTGAATTAAAATTAAAACAAAATGATCTTGGTGTCGAAAATATCATCGTGAACGATGCCGGCTAACGTTCTTAAACTGAGTCAACAAAGACGATATATTAGTAACATCAATTTATGCGTCGATAAAGTAACAATGCTTTTTTGTGTCCGGTGTCGAGAGGCATTCCAGCACCTAACACGGTCTAGTCTGTAACGGGTTAAAGTTAGCGCGTACTCTCCGTCACGTGACCTCTGACCTTGTTACCTGGAGTATTAACTACAGTACAATAGGGCTCGTGACCTTGTATTGCTCCGTTGTTTTATCTCACTAAATCAAATACTGATTGTAATCGTACACCGAATTAGGCGCCTGTCGGCAAATCCACATACTCACTCATCAAACACTTATCCATGTATCAGCTTAGTTTGCAATTAAAAAGAAAAATGTTGTTTTTTTCTTTTTCTATTCTGTCGCATACATGTATTTAAATCGCTAGACTACGATATCGTACGTATTTTCATCAATATCACCCCAGAAAATGTTTTACCGCGTTTCTGCTTACTACTTTATCAGGAAACAATAAATACCGTTATCTAATAAACCGGTTAATCTATCTAATAATGGCATACACGCCTCAACCCTTTAATCTCTGTACCGTTTCGTCATGATGTCGGTATCTTTATTGACCTGTGATGAGGCGATAATACGCTGTCTGTTACTATTTATAGTGTAAACAGTTCCGTTACTAACGGTAATCATGATTCTATCTGTACATGATTAATTTGTGTGTCAAACTTGTTCCAAAAATAAAAATACCCATTAGTTTGAAAACTTGGATGTATTTCATGCAGAAAATTAAAAAAAGATATTCGTGCACGTTATGAAATACGTGATTCTGTTGTAAATCCCCTGAAGTCATTTTGAGGTCGACATATATGATATTAGAGTTATCATTTGATTTCCGCATTGTTCTCATTAATGAGGATTTTATGGGTACTGTGCTATTAAAGTGACAACGATGTTTAACGATGGCGTCCCGGTGTCGTTAACTATCCTGGAGTATTATTGCAGTACTGTTATACATTGAGACAGTGCAACACGTGGTTTCCACCCCGATCGATAGTTAGCGGTATCTACATCTATGCCTATGTACGGAATGACCTATCATAAAAAGGTGAAACATAATCGTCCTCCTGATCTCACAAGTTCAAGTCAATACACAAATAAACAAACGGATGTTTTCTCACAAAGAAACCACAAAATGGCATTATAACAATCGGACAGTTTCCAATTCAGTCGTGAGGTTTAAAACAGCTACAAATAACGTACTAACGCCGCGTGAGAACCCTTCATTATTCTATTCTTTGGCCGGTAATTCTTTTTTCGCTGATGGTATTTATAGAAAGTTGAAAACGCATTTCATAATAGAAAAAAATCCACCAATAATTACATAATCATAATCATTATAGTCAGAAAGTCATTTGTTAGGTTCACTACGAGTACGATATACATTCCCCGTAGGCTGTTGGTATTGTGTGTATCGTGTATAAATACTTCTCGTCTTTTATGTTATGATATGTATTTTATTGTTTACTATTGTTATTAAACCTGTAGGAGAGCCTTTTAGCGTTTTAGATTAAAACAAAATAGATATGATAATAAAAATAAATATTTTATAAACATGTCACACATTTCAATACATGCATTTATCGCCTGACACTTTTTACAATGTTAAACAACTCTGCATGAGAAATGTCCGGCCAGTGTTGACCTATGAGAAATGTCCGGCCAGTGTTGACCTATGAGACAGCACTATCTTACTTATACATCATGACATTTAAACTATTAGCGTATTAAGATATTTTAAGGTTAAATCCATTTATTCAAACGTTTTAACGGTATGTACATATACTTAATATATACATAAAAATCATTTATAGATATTGTCGGAAATCACCGATATCCTCTCTATAAAAACAGTGGTACATAATCCCTTCCCTCAGTATTTTACCATCTAACGGTCGCCCTTAACATTCCGCTACTTTGTCGTAGTATTGAGATATAAAAGGTATGCGGAAATGACTTTTAATATTGATGAATTTAAATGAATATAAAATGATGTAGTTTCTATATATCGTTACGCCTACCATTGTCTTCCCACATCTATACGTCAATGTCTGATCGGTAACGCAGTCGATGACTCGTCCACATTTTCCTCTGTCAGAAACCGGATCTCACCCCTATCCGTATTCGTTTTTTTCCTGTGGCTGCTTTCGAACATCACGATACCTTTATATTTCTATTTTTATAATGCTCGCACAATTTCATATATTTAAAGTTTATATTGATATCGTGATATTATCAATCTTACCTCTCCATACTTCCTGTACATCTAAATTTGTTTAAAGATATCCATGTTTTAAATTGCACACAATTAATATAAACCACAGTACAATTTCCTTGGTTTCACAAATTTGTGTCGCCCAACTGATTTATAAGCAGTAAAATATCTATCTGGCACCTCTGTATTTGGCCTTTTTGTTAAGGGAAGTTGCTGACATTATTATCAAGCTATTTTGTCCTCTCTCGAGAGAGTGAATGCTCAGTGTATATGGTTATAAAATGCCAAAGTAAATAACATACTAAAGTACAGTCTCGTAAATAAAATAAGTATCGAAATTAAATAAATTTATTCATAAATTATTTTTTTCTTAAAATACAACCATTATAAGACGGCATAAAATTGTACATACATCTGAATAAATAATTTACATTGATAGAATTTTACGTCATGTACTGTAGCGATATCTTAGTTTGAATAGATCTGGGCCCGGTTGTTCAAAAGGTGGTTAGTTTAATCACAGTCTAACGACATTTCTCAACCTTTAATAATTTTGTCAATATACAAGGTAAATTTTGCATGTAAATTCACTTAACTTTATATTTGATATCTGGAAAGTTGTAACTAATTCAATGGCTGTGTTTTAAAGTTACTCAAAACTTCAAATTTGCTCTAATCACTGATTAAGCTAATTACCTTTTGAACAACTGGGCCCAGATGTATATTTACCAATAATTATTAAACAGACTACTGTGTAAACTGCTCGAGCTGAAGGATTTTTAACAACTTAATTCCTGCCAGAATCAAAGGCTTTGTTTACTTTAATAGGGTAAAAAACATCAAGATTTTAATTGCTAATGTATTAATTTTAAAACTCGTAAAATATAAAATAAAAAACTCGCTCGGGTCCGCGTGGAAATTTAATAACACCGGTATCAAATACAAGGTCTCCGGCTCGCTAAGCGTAATATCGCCGTTACTTGAAGTTGTGATATGATGATTTGAGAGGTTTTATTAAAATAAAATTAATTTCAGAGGATAACATTGCAAAAAGTCACAGAAAATAGTTTTTGAATGATGTTCTCATAAAATACTATAACGAGCCAAAAGGTTTGTACATTATGGTAGGAAGCCGGTGTCCTGTTTTTTGGAATATCTTTTTAATTGAAAATATACCCATGCTGTGGACTACAGAGAAGCTTTTGAAACAGTATGAAAATGGCCTAAAATTTGAGGAAACTATAAGCTTCATTTCACTATAGAAATACTAAAGATTGCGCCAAATCTCTCGTGTAATACTCGGACCCATCTCACCCACGCTCTCCTTCAGACTTCACGCATGCGGCTTGAGGAATACACACAGATATCATTCTACCCCCACTCCTTTCTGAATTCCTGGATTAGTCCATGAGAATCAAAGCACATTTTCGACAGTTAAGATGATTTACAAAATGTGTTTTATTCTTCTAAATGTCCTTTTCGTTATCTCGCTATTTGTCCCCCTTACATTTGCACCCGTACCATCGCCCTCCTCATCGGCCGCCCTCTCAACCCTTCACCCCTACCTGGTCACTTTGCTTCTCAGCATCTCTCTTCAACAGGTAGAAGTAACGTCTAGTAGCTATTACAATTTTAAAAAGTCGGTCACTTTTCCGAAAATCCTTGATTCGCCCCTGATTATATATGCATTAATACTTATGTGTTTTCATTCCATATAGCATGTATCTGATCGATCAAAAAATATTTTGAATCTGGAAATGTCCGGACTGACGGAGTTCCAATAAACAAAATAACAATGTTCCGGTATATAAACTCCGGGTATTTTTTGTTCTAAATATAACTACTGTTTTGGAGAAAATAAACCCAGGGGCCTGTTCGTTTATGCGGAACAACCGGTTTGTCTGTTTTGAAATGTAACATGTTCGGGTATGTTTATGCAGGCCTTGCAAGGCTTTGTCAAGGCTTGCCTGAAAGCAGCATCAGATGACTAGGCCCAGACTTATTTCAACGAACAACTCTGCTCCAACCGGTTCAACCGTTTGGATCGCTGTAAACGAAAGCAGCCCGATGTATATTTCACTACACGTTTATTATCGTAATGGGGGACTAATGTCGGGCACCTTGCATAATCAGTGTTTTATCTTCGTCATCTGTTTAGGGGACGCTGTAACGGAATTGTCCTGCTGCCCCAATTACAACACTAACATACAGGCGCTACGATAATACGATAGATACGATAAACGTGTGAATGGTCTATACGATCAAAATTTGGTGGAGGGATTGCTGAACACACTAATAAAGTACTCAAAAACATTGTCATTTAAATATAAGAAAGCATTACTTTACTCAAAGAATAATTGATAGCTGGAATAGTCCCCACACGATGCTACTTCATCTCGTTACGTGTTTGATTTTGAGAAAAATCTTTGATGAATTCTGCAGAGATCTGGAGTTGAAGTACGATCATACGGCATCTTAAATATAGACTTATTATTTTTTACTACAATATATTTTAATTATATTGATGTGGATAGAGAGGCTGCCTCCACTAATATCCTATCATATCCCATTAAACACTAGGGACCTGTCTCCACTAATATCCTAATATATCCCATAAAACACTAGGGACCTGTGTCCTCTAATATCTTATCATGTCCCATTAAACACTAGGGACCTTTGTCTACTAATATTCTATCATATCCCATTAAACACTAGGGACCTGTGTCCACTTATATCTTATCATATCCCATTTAACACTAGGCACCTGTGTCCACTTATATCTTATCATATCCCATTAAACACTAGGGACCTGTGTCCACATATATCCTATCATATCCCATTAAACACTAGGGACCTCTGTCCACTAATATCCTATCATATCCCATTAAACACTAGGGACCTGTGTCCACTAATATCCTATCATATCCCATTAAACACTAGGGACCTGTGTCCACATATATCTTATCATATCCCATTAAACACTAGGGACCTGTGTCCACTAATATCCTACCATATCCCATTAAACAATAGGGACCTGTGTCCACTAATATCCTATCATATCCCATAAAACACTAGGGACCTGTGTCCACTTATATCTTATCGTATCCCATTAAACACTAGGGACCTGTGTCCACTAATATCCTATCATATCCCATAAATCACTAGGGACCTGTGTCCACTTATATCTTATCGTATCCCATTAAACACTAGGGACCTGTGTCCACTAATATCCTATCATTTCCCATTAAACACTAGGGACCTGTGTCCACTTATATCTTATCGTATCCCATTAAACACTAGGGACCTGTGTCCTCTAATATCATATCATATCCCATTAAACACTAGGGACCTGTGTCCACTAATATCCTATCATATCCCATTAAACACTAGGGACCTGTGTCCACTAATATCCTATCATATCCCATTAAACACTAGGGGCCTGTGTCCACTAATATCCTATCATATCCCATTAAACACTAGGGACCTGTGTCTACTTATATCCTATCATATCCCATTAAACACTAGGGACCTGTTTCCACTAATATCATATCATATCCCATTAAACACTAGGGACCTGTGTCCATTAATATCCTATCATATCCCATTAATCACTAGGGACCTGTGTCCACTTATATCCTATCATATCCCATGAAACACTAGGGACCTGTGTCCACTTATATCCTATCATATACCATTAAACACTAGGGACCTGTGTCCACTAATATCCTATCATATACCATTAAACACTAGGGACCTGTGTCTTTTCTTTCCTCCCTTCTATTAGGCGGTCAAACACAGCTACACTTGTGTTTATGTCGCTTAATCTCTAAGTACCAACCAATCCTTGTTTTATTTCACAATATTTATTTAGTTCCTGCAATAGTCAGATTAAGGTCCTTTGCGGCGGTTTAAGCGGAACAATTATTCATCCTTAAAAAATCACCATTCATGTAATATTTATTTTTTTAAATCTTATAATTGCCTGACATTTTAAAAAAGATCGTATCTCTTAAATCGACCGTGAATACATGTATGACATCCACAAATGGCAGTATGTCCCTCCCCTAACATACGGGTCGGCATTTCTCAGAAAACATTCAATACGTTTAGTTTGGTTTGGTTTAGTATTGTTTAACGTCCTATCAACAGCTATGGTCATTTAAGGACGTGCCTCCCTTGTGTGCAAGATGCATGCGTGTAGTGTATGCGTGTGTGTTTTGGGTGGCTGCGATATGTTCGTGATTGTCTCATTGTGATAGCGCGGAACTGATGCCGACTTTATAGTGCTACCTCACTGAGACATACTGCCAAAGACACCCAGCAGGACACCCCACCCGGTCACATTATACTGACAACGGGCAAACCAGTCGTCCCACTCCTAATTTGCTGAGCGTTAAGCAGGAGTAGAAACTACCATTTTTACAGACTCTGGTATGTCTCGGCCACGGGACAAAACCCAAAGCCTTCCTCACACGGGCAAACGCTCAACTAAAGGCCAAAAGTGAGGTATTGTCAAGGGTGACATTAGGAAGAAGAAAGTTGTTTAGAATTCTTACGCCCTATCTGCAGGGACGTCCGCAAGGGGGACATCGAGGAAAACCAACTAATACTCTCTGTCTATCGCAATACTATACGAATCTCTTTATTTTCATTCCTGTGCAACCTTTGTGTGACTTAACTGCCCGGTAACATGATATTTGTAAGACAAAGTGCTAATTGTTGTGTTAAGCATAATGGCTCAATATCTAATTATTTCAATTTTAAAAATGAATTGTTTCAAGGTGAAATTTTTTCACCATTATTGTTTTCATTATATGTTAATGATTGCGAATACAATTTTTAATTGACATCTGTCAGTCGATGGAAATTCAAACACTGAATTTGTTACTTTTGATGCACGTAGACGATCTGGTTATTTTTTTCAGAAACGCCTGAGGGCCTGCAAGATAGGTTAAACTCTTTAGAATCGTTTACAAAAAAGTGGGATCTAACAGCCAATACGGATAAACAAAAAATCTTGTGTTTCGAAATGGGGGTATTTTGAGAAATAATGAATGTTTTGGTTGTCAACCAGAAATTGTAAATGAATTTAACTACTTAGGAATCGTACTTAATCACAATGGAACCTTTAGAAAATCCCAACAAAAATTATAGATCAGGGTAGAAATGCTTTGATCTCAGTTATGAATGTATGTCGAAAAGAATATTTTAATATTTAAACTCATTATCAGTTTTTGATAGGTAATATCATTGTGAAGCTACTGTTCTGAAATATTGGGCTTTCATAAAGCCCTAGATATTGAAAAAACGCATTCTTTGTTTTGTAAACGACTGCTGGACGAAAGAAAATATTTGAAATATTATAGTTTATTTAGAACTTGGGAGGTATTCATTGTCATTGGTAAGAAAGTTGATAATTAATAAATATTGGATTAAACTAAAGATAACGAATCCTTGTTTTCAACAAGCATGTTATAAAGATATATTGGAGAATAAGAATAAATGGGTTTTGAACATAACACAATAATGTATATTGGCCTAGGTAACATATGGGAAATAGAAAGAAATAATGATATGTGTTATAATGTAATTAGAGAAAGACTTATTAATACTTATAGACAAGAATGCAAAGAAAAAGCAAGAACATCGATATATCTAGGTATTTTTTTAACAGTTTGATTTACAGTTTTACTTAAGAAAACCATAGAGAAGAGAATATTGAAAAGAAATAACAAAAAATAGGTTATATGCTCGTAATAAAAATAAAGAAAACGGTAGATATCAAAATATTGAACGTAGTCTTAGAGTATGAACTGTATGTAATTTAAATGATGTTGAAGATGATTTGGATTTTAGGTTGAAATGTCCATGTTATTCGGATTTTCGTGCTAAATGTTTGAAAAATTACTATGCTGAAAAAAAACAAGTACAATGTATGTTTAAAATGATGATTTTTTTAATGAAATTAACACAAAAGAACTAGTCAATTTGGCCAAATTCCTAAAAGCGGCAAATGTAAGAAAAAAAACAATTAACTTAATTGGTTACACTCTCCATTCTGTTGGTATATTGCTGGTATTATATCGAATTGTCCGTAAATATTGTAAATATCTCACTTTTAAAATCGATGAGTCGAAAGACTCAAGGTAATAAAGAACTTAAATTTTATACTTGACAAGCCTAACAGACAGGGTCTGCTAACGTTGTAATGCGCTGGCTATTCCAGGCCACAGCTTCCTTAATTTAGAAGAAGTTGTCTACGTTCTGACTCACAGGGTGTTTATAAACTGTTATAAACACTTAACAAAATTGAAGGGAAATCAAAGATGTTTTAGTAAGTATGGATACCAGCAGCTAATAAAGGTGTGAGGCGACAATTAGTTCGACGTGTGCTGTAAATATCAAACACCACATGGCTTCGCTGTTTGTAATAACACCAGCAAATAATTGTATATTTAGGACGTGCTATCCACCACCACCATTTGGCTGATATTTGTGTAATCAAGTCTCAGTATCAACAATTGCCAAAAAATATTAAGATGCAATAAGCTATTATTTCTAGTTTATTATATCATATGGTTTACAGCTACGGAAAAGACACGGAATTTGCTAAAATTAAAATTCAAGCGGTTAACTTAATTTGAACTATTGAACTAATGTGTTTAAACTTAAACATCTCATTGATTTTATCAAACTAATATTTTGCCTTCATTACCTATTCCCGATGTGAGACTTATCATTCCCGAGAGTTGTCACAACCTGCTTCCACTGTGGGTTAGCTTCCCCGAGGGGTGTCACAACCTGCTTCAAAGGTGGTATTAGTTTTCCCCGGGGTTTCAAAACCTTTTTTCCAACGTAGAGTTAGTTTCCCCGAAGGTAAGTACTACTAATGTGTGACTTCAAAAACGTAACATCGAACGGATTTAACGATATCTATTGAAATTAAGATAAACTGTTGAAAGTCGAAATTTGTTTTATTTTCATTACCGGCCTGCCCTTTGTTCTGCCGATGATGTTACTGGTAAACGTTGGGATCAGTCACTCTAACGTGTATTCCTGCAGACCCAGTGCACTTACACCATCATGACATTACTGGCATGCCCTTTGTTCTGCCGATGCTGTTAACGGTAAACGTTGGGATCAGTCACTCTAACGTGTATGCCTGCAGACCCAGTGCACTTACACCATCATGACATGTACAATGCATACCGATGAGTCAAGTTGGATCTACATATATTTTTTAGATATGACAGGTCGGTGATTCAACACCGGAAGTCGCCCGTCGCATGTCGATTCGGCTATTTTCGGTAGAGCACAGAATCAACAAATTATAATAACACAGATTCTCCCTGACCACGGGATGAACAACGGACGAGGTGATTTTCCACTCTTTATTTCTGCATGATTAACCTAAGTATTTTCAAACATTTAAAAAATCTAATCGGCTTCCAGACACACGCAGTCGAGTTTCTCTACCACAGTATTCCATTGCGATGACAATTGTATTCTGTAGACCTGTACCGGCATCCCGTATCAGTTCTCTTAGTCACAACCTTACTCACTCGATTAGAAATCCTCACCTGTTGCCATCAAACCGTGCTAAATATCAGTCTCGTTTTAGTTTTCAATAGCGTTGAAATGCAACATGTATTTTTTGTAGTGTATTCCTCCCCGATCCCTATCTGTATGAATCATGGCCCTCCCTCTCCGCCTCTATCTAGGGATTAACTTTTGAATTTTGTTGAGGACCTAGTACGGTTGTAAACTGCAATTGAAATCGGGTAGATTTTCGATTATTCAACTTTACACTAGTTCATATGTTATCCATCGATGTCATTAACAATATGAAATCTAATCGATGTATTTTCAGATTGGTCATTTCCTGTCTAAAAGTATCAGTTATTTGCTCTTATTCTTGTTCATCACAAGCACAGTAGCCAATCCGACTTTGATCTATAAAATTATGTTTAAAACCCGTATTTTTATATCATATCCTTCGCAGTATGTACATGTGTTCATTGCTTTCCTCGCCAAACACTCCCCAGAGAACGCCAAAGTATGCAAACGTATCATGACGAGGCTTGAAAAAAGGTGAAAGTCCAAGTAAGACTAGCTAGGTATTCGATGGAAAAAGTAATAAAGTGTTGTCTGATATTTAAGTCGCTTTATGTATTAAGTATGTACAATGTAGTACATTATTGTGTTTCGCTTCATGGGATTCGTTCTAACATTTTGATACCATTAGCGAATTTATATCATTACTAAATGTATATTTTCTTTGATTCTGTTTAATTATTTTCGTACCTTAGATTTATGGAAAAGGTGAAGCAGATAATGACTTGAGTGTGAAGGAGGAAGAGGAGGAGGAGGAGGAGGACGAGGAGGAGGAGGAAGAGGAGGAGGAGGAGGACGAGAGGAGGAGGACGAGGACGAGGACGAGAGGACGAGAGGACGACGAGTAGGAGGAGAATGAGGAGGAGG
>NW_018403755.1:608571-618045 GCF_002113885.1 Mizuhopecten yessoensis | reverse complement strand
ACAACAGGAACGCTGATCCCCCTCCGTACAACAGGAACGCTGACCCCCCTCCGTACAACAGGAACGCTGATCCCCCTCCGTACAACAGGAACCTTGACCGTCCCCCTCCCCACAACAGGAGGGGGACGGTCGACCCTCTCAGCTAAAGTGGAACGTTGATCTTCCTTCTCCACAACAGGAATTCCCATCCCCCTCCCCACAACGGGAACGCTGATTCCACCTCCACACAACAGGAACGCTGACCCCCTCCTCAAAACAGGGACGCTGACCCCCTCATCAAAACAGGAATGCTGATACCCCGAGTTACGTATTACATGTAGTTATTGTACGTATAACATGTTACAACGCCTTAAGGGCATGTAGGGTCACACATAAGGAAAATATAGTGGAAATAAGTAAAGAAAGAGACACCAACTTAAGAAAGTGTTGAAAAAGGGATTGAAAAAGCGGAGAAGACAGTCTACAGATGTACATGTTTGTAGTATGGTCAGCAGATCAATTTAGTTTTCAATAACGTTGAAATGCAACATGTATTTTTTGTAGTGTATTCCTCCCCGATCCCTATCTGTATGAATCATGGCCCTCCCTCTCCGCCTCTATCTAGGGATTAACATTTTAATTTTGTTGAGGACCCAGTACACGGGGTAAGCTGCACTTGAAATTATAGTTGACAATGCCACTATTCTGAATGGGTGCCACATTAGTCGCCTGATATGATTTCTTTCTCTCTGTGTGAGACTTGCATCTGTGGAGAATTCACATTGATACACATTGTCTTGATAAATAATTAATCATATTCAAATTTTCAAATAATTAAATACAGCATATTAACAAGATATCTTTTTTCGCGAATTTCACATAGATTGCAACACAGGACACGATAATTTGTTAAAGCAATATTTGGACTTCAACTGAGGTGTTCAGGTTACTTTTACACAGTCTAGGGGTTTTGATAAACTTTCGATAAAAATGCCAACCCCAATATTATTATTGAGGTTGCCATTTTTACCGAAAGTGGATATATCATCATTGAGGATGGCATTTTTACCGAAAGTGGATATATCATCATTGAGGATGGCATTTTACCGGAAGTAGTTATATTATCATTGAGGATGGCATTTTTACCGAAAGTGTATATATCATCATTGAGGATGGCATTTTTAACCAAAAGTGGACATATCATCATTGGAAATGGCATTTTTACCAAAAGTGGATATATCATCATTGAGGATGGCATTTTTACCGAAAGTGGATATATTATCATTGAGGATGGCATTTTACCGGAAGTGGATATATCATCATTGATGATGGCATTTTTACCAAAAGTGGATATATCATCATTGAGGATGGCATTTTTACCAAAAGTGGATATATCATCATTGAGGATGGCATTTTTACCGAAAGTGGATATATCATCATTGAGGATGGCATTTTACCGGAAGTGGATATATCATCATTGAGGATGGCATTTTTACCGGAAGTTGATATAATCCCCTAAGACGTGTATAAGCACTCTGAACACCTTAGCTTAGGTCCAAACACAGATGTAATGTTCATGTCCCTATATAAAGTACGTGTAATGTACCGCTACGATAAAGATTCATTTTAACTTACAAATCTGTTTATGTATTAGCTCTGAGATTAAGTAGGAGATAAGGGCCGATAACTTAGAAGTACACAGGGATCGTTACGTGGGAAATAGTGTGAGATCGCTCAGCCGTGCTACAACGAGCTTTATCTCTATAATTCTATAATATAATCAGCTAAACACTGCACATCCAAGACATTACATGGGTATTGTTTGGCTTTAATGTTCAACTTAATATACCATAGTTTCCGGGAAGCTGTGCATTTTTTATTACTCCGTTCGTTGTGGTATCTCGGGTATGTCTTTGGTGTCGTGAAGATTGTCGCCAATCTCACAATTACTGGTTAGGGATGTATTATCCCCCTACCCGTACTTCAATAAGACTCGGACACGTAGTAACCACATTGAGGTAAGATTTGTTATGTTGTACACAACGACTGAGATTGATGTCGAAAATAAATATTTAAAATATTTCAAGGATTAAAAGAATGTTAAGTACAGTCAATATCATGATCAGTGTTATCCTTTTCTTAAATAAGCTTAAATATTGCCCAACAAATACTGTATATATTGTAGTGTTTGTGGAGTGGGTCCGCCCACCCTTTACACTCCCTTTTATAACCTCGGTCCCTTATACATGTATTAGATATCCGGTCCGTACAAAAATACCCACACTTGTCAACTTAACAGCGAACAGCAACGGGTTTTGATTCTAAAGTTTGTATGTAAAAAAAAAGAACTTTACTAGGTTAGCACAAGTTTATGACGACTTGAACACTCCTCAGCTATTTTTGATACTTTTACGGACTTTTCATCAATATATATATATACTGTTAAGTGTACCATGTCTATGCTGTATAATCTATATTTCAGTGAGTGATGAGGAGTACCAGTACAGTACACCAGTAGTGTAGTGTACTGACAGGTCGCCACAAAATTGTTGGTACTAACCATGTAATATATTAGATATTATAGTTTTTATATATTTACACGTTTTATGACGTTGGTCTCTTCCTTCAAATATATAATACTATACACATTGATAGGGTTATCAATCACGTGACGCCGTATTGGTCCAGTTATAAGACCAACATCTGTTATACTGGTCAAAGGCCGGACTAGTTGTAAGACCAGAATCTGTTATACTGGTCAGATGCCGGACTAGTTGAAAGACCATAATCTGTTATACCGGTCAGAGGTCGGACTAGTTGTAAGACCAGAATATGTTATACTGATCAGAGGCCGGACTAGTTGAAAGATCAGAATCTGTTATACTGGTCAGAGGCCGGACTAGTTGAAAGATCAGAATCTGTTATATTGGTCAGAGGCCGGACTAGTTGAAAGACCAGAATCTGTTATACTGGTCAGAGGCCGGACTAGTTGAAAGACCAGAATCTGCTATACTGGTCAGAGGCCGGACCAGTTATAAGACCAGAATCTGTTATACTGGTCAGAGGTCGGACTAGTTGAAAGACCAGAATATGTTATACTGGTCAGAGGCCGGACTAGTTATAAGACCAGAATCTGTTCTCCTGGTCAGAGGCCGGACTAGTTATAAGACCAGAATCTGTTCTCCTGGTCAGAGGCCGGACTAGTTATAAGACCAGAATCTGTTCTCCTGGTCAGAGGCCGGACTAGTTATAAGACCAGAATCTGTTATACTGGTCAGAGGTCGGACTAGTTGTAAGGCCAGAATCTGTTATACTGATCAGAGGCCGGACTAGTTGAAAGACCAGAATCTGCTATACTGGTCAGAGGCCGGACCAGTTATAAGACCAGAATCTGTTATACTGGTCAGATGCCGGACTAGTTGAAAGACCATAATCTGTTATACTGGTCAGAGGTCGGACTAGTTGAAAGATCAGAATCTGTTATACTGGTCAGAGGTCGGACTAGTTGAAAGATCAGAATCTGTTATACTGGTCAGAGGTCGGACTAGTTGAAAGACCAGAATCTGTTATACTGGTCAGAGGCCGAACTAGTTGAAAGACCAGAATCTGTTATACTGGTCAGAGGCCGGACCAGTTATAAGACCAAATCTATTATACTGGTCAGAGTATCTAACACTGGGTTCACACAGGATACACCCTGATATCAAACACTGGGTTCACACAGGATACACATGAGATCTAACACTGGGTTCACACAAGACACATATGAGATCTAACACTGGGTTCACACAGGATACACCCTGATATCAAACACTGGGTTCACACAGGATACACATGAGATCTAACACTGGGTTCACACAAGACACATATGAGATCTAACACTGGGCTCACACAGGACACACCCTGAGATCTAACACTGGGTTCACACAGCCTACACCCTGAGATCTAACACTGGGTTCACACACGACACACATGAGATCTAACACTGGGTTCACACAAGACACATATGAGATCTAACACTGGGCTCACACAGGACACACCCTGAGATCTAACACTGGGTTCACACAGGATACACACTGAGATATAATGCAGGGGTCATACAGCATACACTCTGAGAGCTAACGCCGGGCTCATACAGCATACACCCTGAGATATAACGCCGGGATCACACAGCATACACCCTTAATACAAATCTCTGCTATGGCAACATTTAAGCTCACCATACTTTGGACACGAGACCCTGACTGACGTCATAGGGGATTATTTTTGCTATATTTAGTACAACGAGCACACACATGCTATTTATACAGTAACAGGAACGGTCACGGCCGATGACCATACCTTTATTTTAGTGGGAGTTTCTTTGACCTCAAATAATGGGATATTAAAATTTAATTACAAAATAAACTTGAGTCTTCGATTCACCTCATTTACACATGTAAATATAGCCACTTAATGTAGTTATCACCTGGTGTTGAGGAAAGGTCTGAAGATATACCTGAACGGGTACATGTAGAAAATCATTGTAGTGCATATTACCTTTAAATTTAAAGAAGACAGGAATATCTTAGCGATGTGCAATTAGTATGCATTCTGTACATTCGTATGGTTGTAGTATAAATGGTACACGTAAAACAAGCTTATCCTGTTTTATTAGCACGTGGAAGTCATACGTGTACTAACGACCCCATTGAAATCTAACTGATCACTTCGTCCTCCTTTCCCCCCTTGTTCGGGTACAATTGTCCAACCTTTTCCCGGTTATTTCCCAATTACGACTGTAAAACACTGCAAAACACTGTATAACAGTCGAGAGTGACTATTAGTCAAATGTCGAGTTTTGCGTCACCCGTAACTCGAACAAGTTAATTCCCCAAACTCGAAAAACTTAACGCAAAACTCGACCAAATGAGATCATTATAATATTCCAGTGTGCGTTATAGGCCTATATGCTGTATGCATAATTATATATAATATAGTATGGATGTATGAAAAAAATGGCATAATTTTAGTCCAATTTTTTTTCCTCGTTAACCATATGCTAACATTTAGTTTTTCGCAATAGTTTTATATGGTCTCTGTGAAACCTGTCACGCGGGTATTACCCTATATCAATCCTGATTCGGCACTTAGCGGATAAACGACACATATAGGATTAAAATATCAAACCGGCTAAATAAATGGTTATGTTATAAGACAGAGTGTGACATTCCTCCGTGCCAGGAAGGTCCTTACCAGACCTATTAGGGGGGTCAAGGACAGTGGTCACTGTGGCTGAGATTCCACAGCTGTGTGACGAACAATGTGCGGGCATGTTTACCTGGCTACTAGTCTACTCGACTAATGTCCCCCAGACTGCAGAACAACGGCAGGGATTTCAAGTACTTTATCAACTGATCCGGCAGTTTTGACCTTAAACAGTTCACACAAGGTCACAGCCCATGAGGAAGTGGTGAGGCTATAGCGAGTCCGCGGCCAATCGTAAATGTTTAATATGTGAACAAAATGATTTAAAGGACGGGAATGTTAATTAAATTATGAAATAGAAAAGATATCAACAAAATAATAAATTTAAGACGGCATAGCTATAATCCGTAAAGGAACAAATTACGGATTATAAATTGCGGAGTTATAACCCAGGAGTGTGAGGATGTGTCGGGCACCTATTATAGTTAGGGTCTAGATCCAAGAGTGGCATACACATCTAGATGACCAGCATATTGTGTCCGACGCTGTCCGGGAGACTGGAGATTGACCGATTGTTAGGACATTGTTCCGGTGTCTAACATGGATGTCTGAGGTTAACAGGATGTGGTATCTTAAGTGTGTTAGGTAACCTAAACCCCCACCAAGTACCGTCCTGGACAAAGCTTATAACAATATTCTGACGCAGCAAGTATTTCAAGTATTTTAAAAAAGGTGAACTTGAAATACTTTCGATAATTCACTCAGATAGTAAAAATTTGAAACATTTAAATGTGGCACCTGTACGATTTCATGTAGTCCAATTATTTTAGGAATTTGAGTTAAGACATGTTTTACACAGATAAAATGTACGTCTGAAGATGAATCTTTCAGTGAGCTGACATCCTCCAATTCCCCCGTAAGTGGCACCGTTTCCAAGTGAATGAAACTGTTAACTCATCCATCCTTTCCCCTGAATTGTTACCTGTTACTTATCTCGCATGATCTTAAAATGACGTTAATATGATGTAAACCCTAGAAATGGCTGACAGGGCCAGACGTGTAGTGGAGGTGTATGGTGGCAGATTCAGCCTTCGACTTACGAGTTACCTATGTCGACATGATTTTTAAAAGATGTCGACATAATCTGAGATGTCGACATCATTTATAAATACGTTGCAATAACGTTTGAATTATATGTCGACATTTTTTTACATTTTCCGAAATAATTTTACCGAGATAAATATCACGTAAGTAGGTAACTCGGCTTTTTATAATTAGTTGCTCCGTTAATATCCAATACTAATGCGCGTACAACATTGTTATACAGTTAAAGTAGGAAGAAACGTCCGTGTTACTATCTAGATACTTGTCCTATTGGTATCACCCTGGGGTAAGGCAACAGAACGGGGGCGGGCGGGATACTGGTATCACCCTGGGGTAAGGCAACAGAACGGGGGCGGGGGGGATTCTGGTATCCCCCTGGGGTAAGGCAACAGAACGGGGGCGGGTGGGATACTGGAATCACACTGGGGTAAGGCAACAGAACAGATGGCGGGCGGGATACTGGTATCACCCTGGGGGAAGGCAACAGAACGGAGGCGGGCGGGATACTGGGATCACCCTGGGGTAAGCCAACAGAACGGAGGCGGGCGGGATACTGGTATCACCCTGGACTGAGAGAACATGGTAGGACGCTGATTGCTGTTGGCTGAGGTTTAATAATACATCTTTAAAACAGTTTGGAGAAATTTCAAGTGAAAAAGGCGAAGTTGTATCCCAGTTCTGATTCCGCCGAAATGGATTAATTCTAATCGTAATCCATGCAGCAAATTCTGTTCGAATTCTGAAAGCAATTTTGTATTTGTTGAGATTGGAGACGAATTGCAGTTCTGGCTTCTTAATTATAATTAATAACAGCTTGAATGCGAATATGACATTTTGGTCCGCTGGCGTGTATTTCTAGTCCTTGGCGTGTTTGAGTGAGAAACCTTTAAACAGTAAAGTCTATACAATGGGAGAGCCAAAATTAAATTGTACAACGAACAAAAAATAGCTTAGCGTATTACATCCCGTTTTAATTTACATTATGCATGATTAGAAATATATGGCAAGGAACAGAAATTTACACAATTCACCAGTCGGGGTGTTACCAGTCCATTCTGAAGTCAATTGGTTCGGAAATCATCAATTTTCATAAACTTTGACTCTTTTTTTCTCAACTTCGCTATTTCAAGTGTTTGAAGTATTTCGAGTACTCTTGATGTGTTCGGGTTTTCCGATTATTGATTGAATTTCAGACACACATTATTTTTTATGGTCTAGATTTATAGCTTTGAGAATGTTTCATTATTGTTCCGCTCTTTAGTTTTAAAAAATAAACATAATCTTAATCTTCATTTAGTTACGAACTAAAACGTCTGCCGACAAGTGTCAAATCTGACATCCCGTCAATCAGTCTCTCTCAGGTACAAGTCTAACCAATCAGATTCGTCTAGAACGTATTGAAAGTAAAGCAGAATTAGTTTTACATTAAGGCAAAAGTGTCAGGAGACCAGACTAGTTTTCGGAAATCACAAGTGTTTGGCGGTAAATTCCTGACATTGCTGGGTTTGAATTTTGTGAGATTAGGGTGACATTGTTTGAGGTTGGGATGTGACTTTACTGAATACTCGGTATTGAGAGTTGAACCTCAATATTGACCCTCCTGGCCGCACAGGGAGGCCATTATTCCATTGTCAGATGTTTTGCTACATGTAGTAAGGATCTGTCCGTCAAGGTCATGTTGACAGTAAACGGTTGTATCGTATTCTCTGTCCACGAACTAAATTTGTGTCAGTTTATTTCAAAGATAAACACCACAGAAAGCCACGTATGACGTATTTGATTATCCTATGCACTGAACATATATGTCCGTAGTCTGCTGGGCTTGGAGTTGGGATGAAGGTATTCTGGCAGTTACATGTACCAAGTCCGAATAATGTAAACATATGTTTCGGTGGCTAACTGACGTTTTATGTAACTATAGTTACAGGGATGTTTCAGCCTCAACCTCATCGTCTGTGCTTCATCAGTCCATGGATCCCAATTTCATTTCAACATCCAGCCCCGCACCTCTTCCCCCCCAAAAAATCATAAATTTCATTAGCCGAGGCTGTGTGTTCACAAATGAATAAGGAAATAGGAGGGAGGAAGGAAGACAGTGTGGGAAGGTCACAGTTAACACTCATGCTGCTCAGCTAAAATCCTTGTCAAGATACGACCCAATGTAACCAACAACAAACTCAGATTCCGTGGCCGAATGACATTTTCTGACCTTAGTAATGCAGCCGTGCTCTTATTGTGTTGACGTCACACGGAACGCATCTCGCCTCTCACTTCCGGTACACGACGGAAAACAGTTGGAAAGGGAGTCGATGGTACATCATTAACATTTGAAATTCGGACAAAATATAATGGCTTCGACTTCCTGACCACTGGTCTGTAGTCCGGTCCTGTTGGTGCTACGAGTCGGCATTTCATGCGTGTTTATAAATGTCACTTATGACATACTTTTCTCGGTGATCTGCAAACAGACACGATATTTCAAAATAGGAAATGAGTTTGCCTTGATCATAACTACCGATCTGTGAGTGATATGATACCAGATCTAACATGGGACGTCGTATCAATAATTCTGAGCTCGACTACATGTAACCGCTAGTTTAACAATATAAAATTTCCGACTCGTTGGTTAATACTTTTACGTAAATCAGTAGTGGGTAACACCCTGGACGTGCTTTCATTTGTCAATATTTATTATGACGTCACGAAATAATGCTTGCGCCGGCATCATCCGATAATAAATCATCATACATGTAAATAAGGTTTGAGCGGCACTTTCTTAATGTTTATTGCGGCATGAACATTGATAAATGCTGTTCAATATATATAATTATATGCTTATCTCTGTATATATATAGTAGTTGTTATTGATCTATGATGTAAATATAAGGTAATCCATTATAGTTTCCATAATGAAGTGCCTGTGTTGTCAACGCAAACGAGATTCCTGGAACAACCTTACGTCATCAAAATGTTTGCTTCTAATGCCTCTGTCACACTTGACCGGATTGGGGTTCCGTACATCAACGTATAGGAATTTTTGTTATCTGGTGGCAAAGTGGTCTGTCCGGTAGAAAAACCCAAACTACGGACGTACTTGCACCGAACATGGAACGGTTGAAACGTACCGGTAACGAACATGTAACGCACGGCTACAGTTCAACCAGCCAAGTGTCTCCGAATGAGTGACAAACAACAAACGAACAT
>NW_018403755.1:602492-607957 GCF_002113885.1 Mizuhopecten yessoensis | reverse complement strand
AAGATGGCCCAAATGTGTTAGATTGATGTTGTCATAGAAAGATGGCCCAAATGTGTTAGATTGATGTTGTCACTGATCATGCATTGCCAGATTCTGCACACTGTTCTCGTATTTAATATTGTTTCTGTTTCTGTATTTTAAGTCGAGTATTTGAAGACCTGGTACACAGACCTTCGGGACTGGAACACAAAGCTGCTCAAGCAGAAGTCGGGGGATCCCAGCAGGGTTTTCACACAGAGGGAGGAGTGGGTCATGGCTCGATTCCTATTTCTCCGGGCGATTGTTCGCCATCGCCGGGCACCACTCAAAAGTGTAAATTTAACTTTAAAACATTTGTAGATTCAGATTTTTGTCATTGCTGTTTTATAACCATAATAAAATGTCAACATTGTTAATTGTATTGCATTGTTCATGACCAGTTGTGCCACACATGTATCACATGTTGTTGTGTTTTATGTGTACATGTATTACAATGACATGTGTAATTTAATTCTGCACATGTATTTTAGATGGTGATGCTGGAAAACTGTCTGTGAATCTGATTTGGAAGCTTCCAAGAACCTTTATATATGCCCTGGGATGATCAGGTTCTGCCGGTAGTCAGTTCCTCCCCCTGTAGTTATCCTGCAGGCGGACGCACCGCACATCACCTGACATGAAACGAATGTTCCGAACATAAAACTGACATAAAACGAATATTGACGAACATCACCGGATATACAAATAAGTCATCCGTTTCACGTTCGGAGGCCCAATCCGGTCAAGTGTGACAGAGGCATAACGGAAGGAGAAGCTTCGAAATCACGCTGCATGATACAATACCGTTCATGGCACTATGAATGCAACTTCTTTTGGTAATGTTTATAGAAGAACTTTCAGCAGATATGTAAATATACAAAATTGAAAACAACCAGCACTCTTTTGGGAACCTCTACATTGCTTATAGAATCTAGTTAATGACAAGGTTAATCGATCGGTAACGTCATGATTCCTCACTCGAGTGAGAAAGGCGTATTGACCGGTCATATAATGACGATTTTTGACGATTGCGATAGGCTAGGGCAATTTCATTATTTGTGTAAATATTAATACAGTGTACCTGTCAGTTGTACATATCAGAAAAAAATATATTCCTTAAAAAGACTTTTCAAATCAAAACGTAATTAAAGAGTGACTGGTTCCCATCATAATATCAACGGTCACTAAATTTATTACAAGCTTTCGGGATTAGCTTTTCACCAGGGAGCAACTGGTCCTCTCCTTTATGTCACAGCCATGTTTTGGCTTAAGGAAGTTCGCATACTTTAATTTTTCAAATATAGATTTGATATAAGTATTTAATGCCCACGGAACGGATTAGCGTGGAGGTTAGCTCGATAGTGGCTATTGATATTGACTTAAATACAGATTGACTTCCTTGTAGCATACACTCATGTGACGTCACGTTCACCTACTTTGTAGACGAGTAAAAACAATAGAAAAATATTGACTGCAAAATTGATAAACTGCGCGTGAACAAGGACCATGCAGGACCTTGAATCCACCAGACACTTTTTGTATTGAATGTTATTGAAACAGGAAGACGTTAAGGACTCGCTACCAAAATTTGGATGTGTGTGTATGTGCAATTAATGCGTAAACGAACAAAACACGAGGCCACTTGTCAACATTGACGTCATAGGATCAGATACGGTAGTTTCGGCTACTTCTGTTCCATTTTCTGTGTAAATTTGGGCTCGCTCGTACATATAGCATAAGTGGACACTACAATATGACGTTAAGCGGCGATCAGCGACTTATATAAACCACCGTCTGGTTGGCTGAAAGCTGTATCGTGACACAGTCTAGTGATAAGTTGTCCGCGTGAATTGTAAAAGTCGTTCCCGGACGGATACGTGGAACTTAACACTTAATCTAGTTTGACGTTATAACCATTCACTTACACGTATCGATATCAAACCATATACAATACATCCTGAACCAGGTGGATACTGACACAGCCTTCATAACAAAGAGGGGAAATTCCTGTTCTGATCGACTAGCAAATAAAGGAAACAAAATAGCAATGTTAAGTTCAGGTTGGTTTTTTAGACTTTTAAGATTTGAACTTAATGTAATGGACATGTGGAGGAGTTTGCTGACCAAAGGTTGGTTTATCCTCATCATTTGGGTCCTATTCCTATAATGTTATGTGGTCAGTCATCTACATCCGTCTTGTTCCTACTCAAACAACACGATTGATCACTTTGCCAGGAAAAAGATGTCCATAGATGGCACCACCGTTGCTTGGGAAGGACATACAGCGCCCTCTAGGGACTCCGCTGACCTTATTGCACACATCAGCTGGTCGTAATAGACACCCACGTGCGGCCAGTGAGCTCGCCCAGGCTATTCGACCCGCAATCGTTTTTGATAAGTAGATATATGAGTAATGTCACACCATTCTTGATCTTTCTGTTATCCTTCGGGGAGTTACATAACATTTATCTTATTTTTTAACAACAATGGCTACTTCCCGAGGGTGCCTTCCCAACTGCTCTTTATATTAAATTGTTCGTACAAACAGTATACTACTGAGTTTAAAGAGAACGTCAAGGTCCCCGCCGAGATAAACAATATAAAATAGTCATTATAAGAACGTTTAAGAGCTTGCGCAGAAAACAAGAGTCTGATTGAACGAGACTATTAATTAACTCTTGCCGTACCGTTGTCGTGTACAGACGTTGTCGTGTACAGACGACAAAATAAAAGGCCGTCTCATCCCCGTTGTCGTGTACACACGATACCAGACTTTGGTGTAACTTGTCTTATGGTTAGCTGGTTATCGAACTGCTCTTTATATTAAATCAATTATTTGTCGTTAAAATCAGCACCCACCTGTTTGAAAGAATCGTTTTATAGGTGCAGAGTACACAATTTATTTTGTGTGACCTATTGTTTTCGAATCTGCGATGTTTGCGTTTGGTGATTCAAATATAAACAATATGGCGGCAACTTAATTCGATATGAACACTCGTAAAATTATCACCAAATATGTTTTTGGACTTATGGAAGTAAATATGAATATTTTGATATACGTCCTAATGAAATCTACTTGTAATTAGAAAAAAACCTAACGACTTCGTATTCGTAAACATTAATCAATCTCTATAAGGAACCTCCACTACAACGCTGTTTTGAAAACAAGGTTTCGTATCGTTTGTTGCCGAACAGATGTCGATTACTCAGTAATAAATAGCTGCCAGTTAGTCATAATGCTACGAAAATGAAGAGGTGTGTGTCTATAAACAACAACTTTAAACAATAACAATATCTGTTCACGGTTACCTGTTTAATTCTTGCAGCAATTACACCTCGTCTAAAAAGAACATTAACAATCCGCCATTTTGTTATTTACGCGGGGGCTAGCTTGTAAGGACATCCGGTACGGAATCCGGACCGGATTTGCGGTACGGAAAGAGTTAAGAGGTCCGGCACACGACACCCGAAGTCTAATCCGGGACTTCCTTTGTATCAGCAAAATCGGATTCAACCGCTTTTTAACTACATGAAACAGAACTGAATTTATTATATAAAAGTTATGGAATTATAAATTCCAATTTATATTTATTACTATTGATGACCCTGACGGAACCGCACAGAGACTCTTAGTGTGGGAGGAAACCGGAGTAGCCCGGGAAAACACACACTAACGATATTGTGGTTCGACCGCTAATTATCACGGCCGTCAGGGGAGATAACTATCCTACTTAGTGTTGCCTGTTTGAGGTATCACGTTCTCACAATAACTGTACATGATGTTGGTGTTCAGAGATGAAGAAATAACTTTTAACATTTTAAAGTGTAATCACATTGAAATGTCTAAGCCTGGACGTAGTAGCTGGACACTCCACCCGGTCACATTGTACTTACCACTGAATCATCACTGGATCGTCAGTCCTTTCCACTGGATCGTCAGTGGATCGTTCGTACTTACCACTGGATCGTCAGTCCTTTCCACTGGATCGTCAGTCCTTACCACTGGATCTTCAGTACTAACCACTGGATCGTCAGTCCTTTCCACTGGATCGTCAGTGGATCGTTCGTACTTACCACTGGATCGTCAGTCCTTCCCACTGGACCGTCAGTCCTTACCACTGGATCGTCAGTCCTTACCACTAGATCGTCAGTCCTTACCACTGGATCTTCACTGGATCGTCAGTGCTTACCACTGGATCGTCAGTGCTTACCTCTGGATCGTCAGTCCTTACCACTGGAAGTTCAGTTCTTACCACTGGTCCGTCAGTGGATCGTTCGTACTTGCCACTGGATCGTCACTCCTTACCACTGCATCGTCAGTCCTTACCACTAGACCGTCAGTCCTAACCACTGGTCCGTCAGTCCTTACCACTGGATCGTCAGTTCTAACCACTGGTCCGTCAGTCCTTACCACTGGATCATCAGTACTAACCACTGGACCGTCAGTCCTTACCAATAGACCGTCAGTCCTTACCACTGGAGAGTCACTGGACCGTCAGTCCTTACCACTGGATCGTCAGTGCTTACCACTGGATCGTCAGTGCTTACCACTGGTCCGTCAGTCCTTACCACTGGATCGTCAGTACTAACCACTGGATCGTCAGTGCTTACCACTGGTCCGTCCGTACTTACCACTGGATCGTCAGTCCTTACCACTGGATCGTCAGTCCTTACCACTGGATCGTCAGTGCTTACCACTGGTCCGTCAGTCCTTACCACTGGACCGTCAGTCCTTACCACTGGATCGTCAGTCCTCACCAATGGATCGTCAGTCCTTACCACTGGATCGTCAGTACTAACCACTGGATCGTCAGTACTAACCACTGGATCGTCAGTGCTTACCACTGGATCGTCAGTACTTACCACTGGATCGTCAGTGGACCGTCAGTGCTTACCACTGAATCGTCAGTCCTTACCAATGGATCGTCAGAACTTATCACTGGATCGTCAGTCCTTACCACTGGATCTTCACTGGATCGTCAGTGCTTACCACTGGATCGTCAGTTCTTACTACTTGATCGTCACTGGATCGTCAGTCCTTGCCACTGGATCGTCAGTCCTTACCACTGAATCTTCACTGAATCGTCAGGGCTTACCACTGGATCGTCAGTCCTCACCAATGGATCGTCAGTCCTTACCACTGAAACGTCAGTCCTTACCACTGGATCTTCACTGGATTGTCAGTGCTTACCACTGGATCGACTGTCCTTACCACTGGACCGTCAGCCCTTACCACTGGATCGGCTGTCCTTACCCCTGGATCGTCAGTCCTTACCACCGAATCGTTAATCCTTACCACTTGATCGTCAGTCCTTACCACCGAATCGTTAATCCTTACCACTTGATCGTCAGTCCTTACCACTGAATCGTCAGTCCTTACCACTGGATCGTCAGCCCTTACCACCGCCCATTTAAATTTGACAAAGGGCAGTAAATAGCCGTTTTAA
>NW_018403755.1:602224-602338 GCF_002113885.1 Mizuhopecten yessoensis | reverse complement strand
TTATTATTGGTTGGCCTGCAGAATAGTTTTAGTTTCGTAGACGTCAATTATTATTGCTTGGCCTGCAGAACAGTTTTTTTTCTTACACGTCCATTATTATTGCTTAGCCTGCAG
>NW_018403755.1:600123-600241 GCF_002113885.1 Mizuhopecten yessoensis | reverse complement strand
CTGCAGAATAGTTTTAGTTTCGTAGACGTCCATTATTATTGCTTGACCTACAGAACAGTTTAAGTTACGTAGACGTCCATTATTATTGGTTGGCATGCAGAACAGTTTTAGTTTCGTG
>NW_018403755.1:589104-598554 GCF_002113885.1 Mizuhopecten yessoensis | reverse complement strand
GTTTATACTATATACCTGGTCTAGGTGAACTTTTTCCACGTTTATGCTATATACCTGGTCTAGGTGAAATTTTTCCACGTATATACTATATACCTGGTCTAGGTGAACTTTTCCACGTTTATACTATGTACCTGGTCTAGGTGAACTTTTTCCACGTTTATAGTATATATCTGGTCTAGGTGAACTTTTTCCACGTTTATACTATATATCTGGTCTAGGTGAACTTTTTCTACGTTTATACTATATACCTGGTCAAGGTGAACTTATCCGTGTTTATACTATATACCTGGTATAGGTGAACCATTTCCACGTTTATACTATATACCTGGTCTAGGTGAACTTTTTCCACGTTTATACTATTTACCTGGTCTAGGTGAACTTTTTCCACGTTTATGCTATATACCTGGTCTAAGTGAACTTTTCCACGTTAATACTATATACCTGGTCTAGGTGAACTTTTTCCACGTTTATACTATATACCTGGTATGGTGAACTTTTCCATGTTTATACTATATACCTGGTCTAGGTGAACTTTTTCCACGTTTATACTATATACCTGGTCTAGGTGAAATTTTTCTACGTTTATACTATATACCTGGTCTAGGTGAACTTTTCCACGTCTATACTATATCCTGTTCTATTTGCACACACTGCACCTAATTCACCGAGTCACGTCACTCAGAACATATAACCGGAGAATTTATGTTAAATTTTCCACATTTCTCACATAGTAACGACACGTTTCCGGGTGCGTCTTTTACCTGTGATGTCGTAATGGTGAGGTAGGTGTGTAATACTGACGGAAAGCTACGACATCTGAGCGGGAAGCCCGGAAGGCCAGTATATAGGACTTACCGGGATATCGGTCTACATGTCTATATTGTTTTAATTTTTATTATAATTTCATGCCAGCGAACACCATATGGGTGTCGTGCACGGTAGCCATAGTAAGAGTTGTTCGAAATAAAACAATCAGAATATTATTATTTCATTTCATTTCGCTTCGTTTTATTCCCGATTTGCACTTTACATATACCCGCTATGAAGAGACAAGATGTCACCCTATGCGGTGTACACACCCATCAATCCCCCTTCGTCCCTGTAGATATGCATCCCTGTGCAATAAACAGGATATTTGTGTGACATAACATCCAATTATGGTTTTTTTACGTAACAAGCAAAGAACACATTTATGCATAAAGTAATTTGAATGCAATGTGTATGCGGGATATTCAGAGTAATACTAGATAGATCTGTTCTGAAGACTTGCTGTTTGAATGCATGGCGATGGCTTACATATTGCAGTCACGTGATTGGCAGGCACTTGTAACATCAAGAAAGTGAAGAAAAAAATATTACCAGTTAATCAATACGTACTTGAGTGAAATCATTGTATGAGGTGTCTGACTCCTTTGAAAAGGTAGGTAACATGATGATCTGATCTGTCCTTATTAGGTATTTTACAACAGTTAAAATGTAATTAAACTCTATTGATGGTCCTTGTAATTTCTGTCGGATCTTCACCCGTGGAGACAGATATGAATTTCTGACAGACGTTGGGTACAAATCACTTAGATTTAAGTACTTTATGAAATATAACGTCTCTGTAAACATAATTAAAACGAATCAAACGCCCCTGTGTTCGCAGTGATGATAATAACCGATACATCTAAGTATTTAACAGAGAGGTGGACATATTTCACAGGTTCTAAACCAGACAGTCTGTAAACAAATCTATAGTGTCTCCCACCGGGAGGTTGACAGTTCTGTCTCCAATAGTAACGACGACATTGTCAGTTTAAAGGTAGGGTTCCATACTGCGATGATTTTGTACAATACACAGCAGCCCCCATCCTTGGTATCTGGGCAAGGACACATACATCTGTACGTTGCCCACAGGGACCTGATAATTTGTTACAGCTAAATTAAAGTTTGACCTAAACTAATGCCTGAATTATGAACGCTTTACTATAGCGCGTGCCGAGACCCGTGGTGGGTTTTTTTGAAAGCGCAGCCAATTTTTCGCTCAACAAACCAACACTGCATGCTTCGGCACGCGCTGACCTCAACCTCATTCATGTTAAAAAAAGTGGCACGATGATTGCGAAAAAACTTTGAAACCCTGGACTGGCGTGTGTTTTTGCAATTGGAGGAAACGGAGATCATCTCCGCGGAAGGAGAATACATTTTACGTGCATATAGGAGATTTTTTTAAAGACAAATTATTCATTTGGGGAACGGTATTTTTCTGTAGATCATCTAGGCATATCGTTTTAATGCAAGACAGTTAGGTGGGTCGACTTTTAGACATTGCGTGCTCTCCGCCCTTCTCGTATATATCATCATCGGGGGAGTCATTTTTACTGAAAGTCGATCTAAACCCCTAAAACATGTTAAAATACTCTGAACACCTTAGTTTAGGTCCAAATCTTATATAGGCTGTAACAAATTATCAGGTCCCTGTGGCCCAGCAAGGTGTTCAAATCCCAGAAGACATATACTATTGCTGAGTATATTTTATTTCATCTTTAAATAATTTAAATAATTAAGTCCCAAACATGTGGTTTTCTTTACAGAATGATTTAATAAATATATTGCCATACTGCAAAATTCAGTTTTCTGTCGGTAGTTACAGTTTTCTGTCCGTAGCTACAGTTTTATGTCCGTAGTTACAGTTTTCTGTCCGTAATTACAGTTTTTTGTCCGTAGTTATAGTTTTTTCTCCGTACTTACAGTTTTCTGTCAGTAGTTACAGTTTTTTTCCGTAGTTACAGTTTTCTGTCCGTAATTACAGTTTTCTGTCCGTAGTTATAGTTTTTTCTCCGTAGTAACCGTTTTCTGTCCGTAGTTACAGTTTTTTGTCCGTAGTCACAGTTTCATGTCCGTAGTTACAGTGTTTTGTCCATAGTTACAGTTTTTTGTCCGTAGTTACAGTTTCATGTCCGTAGTTACAGTTTTTTGTCCGTAGTTACAGTTTTATGTCCGTAGTTACAGTTTTCTGTCCGTAGTTACATTGTTTTGTCCGTAGTTACAGTTTTTTGTCCGTAGTTACAGTTTTCTGTCCGTAGTTACAGTTTCATGTCCGTAGTTACAGTGTTTTGTCCATAGTTACAGTTTTTTTGTCCGTAGTTACAGTTTCATGTCCGTAGTTACAGTTTTTTGTCCGTAGTTACATTTTTTGTCCGTAGTTACAGTTTTTTTGTCAGCGGTACAGGGGTCCTGAAGGCTGTTGTACATACTTATACAAAATGACGAGGGGAAAAAACCTTCCTCTGTGTTACATTTATCACAACTTAACGTGTCTTATGCTTTTTCTTATTGACGTTTTAGTTAATAAAGTACAATTCATTATGAGATATTTTTTTATATGTCTAGGATTAATGCTCAACATAACCTTTCAATTTCAAATAGATTGATGACATGTTTTCGCCTTTAAAACCCACTTCTAGTCTTCTTCAATAAATCACATGTGTAAAAAGAGCTACATTAATTGAAACAAGGAATGTGTCGGTAAAATCTACACGTTAATATTCTCACTCAAACACAAATATTGATTTATGACAGTCTAAACCTTGGTATAACTTCATTAGTCCACTACTGTGTGCTATCTTTACCTACCGGGGTCTACCCCTGGCTCGCGTCTCTACCTCTCCATGGTTTTGCGTGCGATACTGATACGTGGTCGGTTATCAGATATAATCAACTTTTGATTATATGAAGTGTCAATCTCAAATTCGTGGTTTTTTCGATGCTGTCTTTAACAGATTTCGAATTTTAGGTCTACGTATTGCTAAGCACATTACATTTATTATTATATTATTTGATTTATAGTTTTTATAATTTGTTGAATTATTTAGTATATAAAACTAATTCATGTTGACGCGTTAAGCTGACAATACTAACAATCTCTTCGGTAATATCGAATTCTTGAACCGCAGGGGTTAGAGGTCAGTGTAATGTTTCTGTAATTATATTTACCGATTGAGTAAACAATAATAAAATTGAAAATGTATCGGTATACCATACTCGCGGCCGAGAAACGTCATCACACGCAGTGCTTCAAATAATGTCACGGAAAGAGTTGTAAGCTTTTGTCGAGCCTGGCATCAGATACACGAATACCAATGGCATCTCCTTCGACTCTGATCCCCCACCCCACCCCTCCTTTAGCATTGAGGGTATAGTTACATCCGATTACTGTAATGCATTTAGCGTTTTATAGCACTTAATGTGATAGTCGTTTTAATGAAGATGCATGGAGCCGCGGTGGCCAAGTGGTTAAGGCGTCTTACATTCTGCTACCGCTAGCCCTCCACCACTGGGTCGCGGGTTCGAGACCTACGAGGGGCAGTCGCCAGGTAGTGGCCGCGCTAGGTCGGTGGTTTTTCTCCGGGAACTCCGGCTTTCCTCCACCACCAAAGCCTGGCACGTCCTAAAATGACCATACAGCTGCAGTAGCTGTTAATAGTACGTAAACCACAAACACAAAAACAATACACAAGAAGAGGCTTTTATCAAACATCATTTCTTCTGTTTCCTTTTTTATTTGGTCATTATATTATACCGGAAATGTGTAATTTCGTTTAATTCAAAGATGAGTGATGCCGAATTACCAATATTCTTTAATCGTGGTTCCTTCCTGTGATGAAGGTATAAAATGAAGGGACTTCAGAAAAAGTTTAGTTCACAACTGAACATAATTATCATCCACCTGATTCTGAGAGTTGGCTTTCGTGAATATTGCTCAGATCGAGTTGGCAAATCATGGGCTAACCGATACTAAAGTCAACTTTTTTTGTGTGTGTACTATTTTGCTTTAACTCTTGTACGTGACACAAACACGTTATATAACCGAGAGTACGATTGTATGTTATACCGACTTAGTGCAGATATGAGCCTCGATCATGCCCCAGACAGATCACTATCATAAAGAGTAGATACGCGTACTCAAAGCGTTTACGACATGGCCGTGTGTGTGTAATATACGTTTTACATCAAAACGAAAGATTTGTTTTATAAAACAAAGTCTTCATTAAAGCCAATCTTGTGTTTACTGTTCACTTAATATAACTGGCAACGATACAATCTAATGATGTTAGCTGAAAAACGACGAAAATTTTCTACACACCACCTCCTAATGTCCGGCCTCGTGCCGTGACAATTATGTGTAAATTTCACACGTTTGTGTCAAAATATTTGATACCATGAAAGGCTTGTATATTATGCGGTACGACAATACAAATAAATATATTACCTCCTGTGTGTGGGTTTATGATGGCTGACATAAGTCCCCTGTACAAATCCCGAGAAACCCCCAGGAGGTTGTGTGTACAGTCCCTACCCAAGGCCACACTCCCAGACAATTCCTGATCCTAGAGTCAACTTCAAGGCTTTGGGGAGGTCTAAAGTTACCGCGTCCTGGATTGAGGTGACATGACATTATTGTTAACCCCAACTGAAATGACCACTGGTCATTCACGCGGACATTGACCTTACCTTTACTGTTAGGTATTACGCCAGGAATGCCTCGAGCTTTACAATTCTGTTTACTTTTGTGTAAAAAAATATCGATCGTTGCCTGAAAATGGTGTGTAGAAAGAGACAAAACATCAGATTGTGTCGCCCAAAATAATTTTCGAGGAATAAAAGACGACTTCTGTTTTTAATCTTTAGACTTGATTTTTTGTGTTACATGATTTAAGCAAGTAAATTAATGTAGAAGGGCTTGAGCACAGAGTCTCAGCTTGAGATTGACAGGTTGCTTTGATATGCAAAGGATAACCTTGAATTGGCCAATACATATCATACATGTAGTAAAATATCAACGGGGTTTCGAAAAAAGATCTAGGGGCGTGTTAGTTGATTCGTCAGGATCTAATGCTTTTACCCACATATCTAGGTCAGGTAAGAAGGTTAGTAGAACGTCAATATATAAATATCTATAAAGAATATAGCTATAATTTGCACGCTTTATAGATACATTTTGTCTTAATATTGATAATACCAGTAGAAATTTCTACAAGTTGTAAATTATTTAAGTAACATCGAGAATCTGCAGAATGTAAAACAGATTTTCATATATTCATAATGTAACCATATTCGATGTAAATGTTGCTCAAGAATTAAACGTCCAATGAAAATGTCTTGATAACGGCTAGGAGCTTTCCTGCTTTCACTTCAGAGGAAACTATCCGATTTACCGATTTCATACAGCGCAAACTTTCTGAAGTTTTATGAACTGGATACTCTAACCAATCACATTAGTTTAACAGCCGGCTAACCAGAGGTACTTATAGCGAGGCCAGAGTAGGTCAGAGGGAACAGAAGCTATCGAGGCACCAAAATGTTGTATGGGTTCAGCAATCGCCTTTCTTGGCTTCCTAGTGGCAAGAAACTTCTAGTGTTGAGGGAGATTTGGTTTGGTTTCCTTTTGTTTAACGTCCTTTACATAGCAAAGGTCATTTAAGGTCATACATCCATGTTCTTCGTGTGTCATTTGCTTGTGTGTGTGTGCAGGTGGCAGTGTATATTTGTGTTATTGACCTCTCGTGAAAGCGCGGATCTGATGCCGACTTTATAGTGTTATCTCACTGAAATACCATTTCGAGGGCACCCACCATAGGATTCCACCCGGTGACATTATACTGACAATGGGTGAATCAGTTGTTGCCATTCTCCTTAATGCTGAACGTTAGGCAGGGAATAACAATGACCATTTTAAAGGAATTTGGTACGTCCCGGACTTGGGATAGAACCTATTGCCTTATCCACCTGGTTCAACGTTATAAAGCTAAAAGTGAGATGTTGCCAAGCAAAACACTAGGAAATAATAGGTAGCTAAAATATAGAGAGAAATGTAAATATCCCAACTATTATAATAGGTGCAGCAGATTTATTTCGGTCTCCTTTGCGTCCCCGAGTACGAAAGTAAAATTCCAATTCTGCAGGGGGTTCCCACATTTGTGGCCTCTTACGATACATATAGTGTGGAACAGCAGGTGTCTTAATCCCCGACCTGCAGGGGTGTATTAAAGGAGATAAAAAGTGTAAACAAAGAACTGGAAATGTGGTCACATTTAATTCTACATATCTCTGTATTGTCGACGATCGTACTTTACTCGGGACGTGTCAGACAGTTTAATGGTGTAGTATAAATCTATATATAGTCCAAAATGATTTGTTTTTCGCGAAACTGCACAGAGGAGGTATCCCACTAGATCGACATATCGTTATAAAATGAATGCATTGATCATATAGTTAACGCTCTCCTCAGAGGTTCTTATCTGAACATTTTGGCAAGTGCTCCCCCTGGAGGTGGATTTGGGGGTCAAGAGGCTCAGACAAGTGTTTTCTCTGTCTACTTCCGCTTCAACATGAAGTTCTAACATAATCGTTCGTATGAATTATTGGAAAACCATCTTGTTTTTATTATTGTTTAACAAACAGGACACATTGGCATTCTATTGACTGAGTTATGCAATGGTATCTGATAACATTCGTGTGCTGTATATTTAGCAACATTTAAATGTTATATAATCTAACATCCATGTTTGATATTTTGAAACACCAATACCCTAACCCGTGCAGGTTCGGAGGTATGATCGTAGGAGGCGACTTTTGTGCCCAAGCAGAATCGGGAGCGTCTTGCTACGTGTATAACTTACTGCTTTTGTATCATAAACTTGATATCATTATAACAGAACATAATCTATTTTGCTTCCTATCTTTCTTGTGTACTTTCTTCTATGTCCACTTTCATAATCTGTATATTATGTAACATCTATAATGTGATGATCGTATTTTTATATAACATTTCTATATATTTTATACGGTGTACAAATATTGTTGTATATTATGTAACATTTATGCGTAGTTTCTATTGTTTAACAGTTGCAGGTTGATGAAGAAACCAGACATTGATTATATTCGTTATTATTTTATAATCACATTTCTTTTGAGCGATATGTAGACTAATTTAATAAACTGTTACTAGTCTAACCTTTGGTTTCGTTGTCAATATCCCGGTACTCTTTTCGAGAACATGACATTATCTAATTTGACCTAGATGTATATGGTGGTTTTCGTTGGCGAAGCAAAAGGGCTTTATTTGAACCTTTCCTGTATCCTGATCTTACTCCCCTTTCTGTTACAAGGGACTCAAAGTAGAGTAATTCCGTTGTTTGTATTTTCTTTATCTTTCTTTCTACTTTTAACTACCTTTTATTTTCTACCGCCTTGCATGGCAACATCTTACTTTTGACTTGGATGTTGACCAGATGAGGAAGGCAATGGGTTCTGTCCCCAGGCCGGTACATACCAAAGTCGTTAAAATGGTAGTTGTTATTTCATGCTTAATGTTCAGTATTAAGGAAGGCAACAACTGGTTGACCCGTTGTCAGTATAATGTGACCGGGCGGAATGCTGTGCTTGGTGCCTTCAGCATGGCATTTCTGTGAGATAACATTATAAAGTAGTCATCAGATCCGCGCTATTAAAAGGAGGCAAGCACACCACCTTGGCTGTTAATAGGACGTTAAACAAAATTAAACCAAACCGAAAGTAGACATTGTATCCTCGGTATGCTATAAATTGTCTATGTAGGACTATTTCTATGTTGTATATTATATAACATATGTTCTATATTATGTAACAGGCGTGAGGTACTTCCCCTCTTTAACATTGCTTTGTCGTCGTAGGTAACAGATTGTATTCAGGAAGTGGATTTCGCTTATAGAAGGTGTTCAAAGCCTGGTCAGCATTGCGATATGTGAACAAAAGCAAAGTCTGATTTTGTTTTAGGAATGTATGAAATACTATGAAAAAAAATGTTTCCTGTCTGAAGATATGGATTTTTGATTTTCTTATTTCGATATATCAAAGAAAATATTCAAAACAAATTAAGATGAACGTTTCTTTATTTAAATTGCCATGAAGCTACAGACAGGAGCCGTAGAACCATTGACGATAAAACAGGAGTAAAGTACATTAAGCCTGTAAGCTGCACGCGACCCTCCCCCACGAGCTTACAGTCCAGGAACATGATGTTCTCTTATCCAGATGGATTTACTACTGGCCTATCACAAACACATAGATATCATATTATCTCTAATTTAATGGATAAAAACGTAAACTATTTAAGGAGCGACACTTACAATATGTACCGCTAACTGTCACCATAAATTACACTTCTCGTGGTGTACGCTGACACGGGACACGACACCCTACTTGGTCACACTGTTCTTACATCGCACACGAAGCCGTCATGAGGTTAAACTTGATTCAATCACACTTATATAACCAATTGTTGCAAATTCCAGCTTTGATGCTTACGTCGGACAGACTTTAGATTACTTACGTCCGATAGACTTTAGAATACTTACGTCGGACAGACTTTAGATTACTTACGTCCGATAGACTTTAGAATACTTACGTCGGACAGACTTTAGAATA
>NW_018403755.1:585089-586889 GCF_002113885.1 Mizuhopecten yessoensis | reverse complement strand
TACACAACATCGATATAATGTCTGTACAACATTGATATACTGTCTTCTAACGTCAACACTGGTGCAGTAAACGTTACGAACAAAAGTGTGACTGACAGAAGACAAATTGACAACTTTTTTACTACGTCGCGTCACTGCAACATGCAGATCTATGTACAATATCATTTAAAGTTTAATACAAAACTTGAAAAAATTAACTTTTGGAATATTGACCTACACGGCAAAGTCTTTAAAATATATTACAATAATAACAAATTCCTATTATTAGCCCACCTTACAATTCTTACTTTCTTTTTCGCGGATGAATAAAAATCAAAATAACTTTCACTATAGACGGAAGATTATTCCGAGGTCAAAACAAGATTTGGGTATAACAACAATGCAGCGGTATTCGGTGGGAACTGGTTGTTGAGATAATTATAAACAGAATACAAATAGGGTTTCCCGTGTAAGCAATATCACCCGGTGACTAAACAGGTATTCCTATGGACTGACATAGTTCTGGTAACCGGTTTAAACGACCCAGATTCTTGTTTGCTGTAAACATCAATAATCTAGGTAAAAAACACAAAATACCTGGAAAAATCTCAAATATATGGGTAATTTTCTTGATTTGAGATCTAGTACCCATTTGATAAGCTTTCAAAGCTTTGTCTGGTTAGCTACCTCAACGGCAAGTTACAATCGATTTGAACTATACACAATGAAGATCTGTGAGTTATAGCTAGCTTATCACCCAGATGTTTCTATGCAGAATCCTCTACAACCTATTAAGGACAAGTACGTTTAAAGTTAGAAAAAACGTGTCTTGAATGTTCAAGTGCATGCAACTTTTGTAATTCACAGATATGTGAACAAATTGTCTGGTTTTGGTAGCATCACTTATGGGTAATTATATACACGTTGTAAAAATCAGGAAACGGCCGCGTAAAACTTCAGATTTTTTTAACGAGAATTAAAGATTTAAATTTATCTCTAACGCTTATTACAAATCCTCATTTTGACATATCCTCAGTCTTGCGACCGATTTATATTTTACCTGAAAGCTGTTAGAGCTGGGTGCATGTACTTCCGTTGTGAGTCAGACAGAGGTAAAATTAATCCCCGTGGTGTTAATTAGTTTCACAGGCAGACTGGGATAGACACCTCTCGTTATACATTCAGACTAACTGGGGGTGGGGGTTAAACATTAGGTCTGTTGGATTGAACAGTCTGTCAAACAAAGACATTTATTTATTAAGGTAAAAACACTCTGAGATTCTTCGATGAAATAAGTTCTAATATAAGTTATAATATCAGAAAATTTGAACATAATACCCAGAATCATACCAACACAAAAAACACGAATGCAACCCCCCCTCCCCAATTTCAACACCAAACCTACTATAATATGCTGGGAATATTTTGGTTTCCAAAATCCAAGAAAATGTCGTATATAAAAACACAGTCATAGAAGGGATCACTTCTAGGTGACGACTCCTAGGTTAATTGCGATACGGTTACTGTTAAATACAGAATGTCTTATAATATAAACTTTATTTATTTAACAACAATTACGAAACAAGAATGTCTTGCTCTGGTAAAGGACCAACTTGATGTATCTTACTAAGTTAACAGCAAACGCCTTGTAATAGGAAGCCCTGATCACCTTTAGGATTGTTAAAATGTCGCTTCTTGTGTTCGAAATTTTCCGCGTTTCTCATTACGAAATAAATATACTGTTTCTTCAAACAGTCGGCACATTTTGATATTTCAAAACAATTATAATACGGTTTCCCGTGAACTTGTTTACAAATACAG
>NW_018403755.1:583946-584556 GCF_002113885.1 Mizuhopecten yessoensis | reverse complement strand
GTACCGGTTGTTATAGTGCTGGTTGTTATGGTACCTGTTGTTATATTATCGGTTGTTATAGTGCTGGTTGTTATGGTACCCGTTGTTATGGTACCTGTTATTGTGGTACCTGTTGTTATAGTGCTGGTTGTTATGGTACCTGTTGTTATAGTATCGGTTGTTATAGTGCTGGTTGTTATAGTACCGGTTGTTATGGTACCTGTTATTGTGGTACCTGTTGTTATAGTGCTGGTTGTTATGGTACCTGTTATTGTGGTACCTGTTGTTATAGTGCTGGTTGTTATGGTGCTGTGCTGGTTGTTATGGTACCTGTTGTTGTGGTACCTGTTGTTATGGTACCTGTTGTTGTGGTACCTGTTGTTATAGTACCAGTTGTTGTAGTACCAGTTGTTATAGTATCGGTTGTTATGGTGCTGGTTGCTATGGTATCGGTTGTTATGGTGCTGGTTGTTATGGTATCGGTCGTTATGGTGCTGGTTGTTATGGTATCGGTTGTTATGGTGCTGGTTGTTATGGTACCTGTTGTTGTGGTACCTGTTGTTATAGTATCGGTTGTTATGGTGCTGGTTGTTATGGTGCTGGTTGTTATGGTAACGGTTGTTATGGTACT
>NW_018403755.1:574119-581475 GCF_002113885.1 Mizuhopecten yessoensis | reverse complement strand
ACACCGTCTTCATATAAACATTATTGTTGAATATCCCCATCATATATAGACATCATCGCCATATAACCATATCTGATGACTATCCCAATCATATTTAGACACCGTCGCCATAANCAACATCGATAGTACGTCTACACAACATCGTTATAACGTATACACTACATCGATATAACGTCTACACAACATCGTTATAACATCTACACATCATCGTTATAACGTATACACTACATCGATATAACGCATACGCAACATCATTTTAACGTCTACACAGCATCACTATAGCGTCTACACAACATCGATATAACATCTACACAACATCATTATAACGTATACACAACATCATTCTAACGTATACAAAACATCGATATAACGTATACACAACATTGTTATAACGTATACACAACATCGATATAACATCTACACAACATCATTATAACGTATACACAACATCATTATAACGTATACACAACATCATTCTAACGTATACAAAACATCGATATAACGTATACACAACATCATTCTAACGTATACAAAACATAGATATAACGTATACACAACATCGCTGGTACGTCTACACAACATCATTATAACGTATACACAACATCGATGGTACGTCTACACAACATCGTTATAACGTATACACTACATCGATATAACGTCTACACAACATCATTATAACGTATACACTACATCATTATAACGTATACACAACATCATTATAACGTATACACAACATCGATGGTACGTCTACACAACATCATTATAACGTATACACAACATCGATATAACATCTACACAACATCGTTATAACGTATACACAACATCATTATAACGTATACACAACATCGATATAATGTCTGTACAACATTGATATACTGTCTTCTAACGTCAACACTGGTGCAGTAAACGTTACGAACAAAAGTGTGACTGACAGAAGACAAATTGACAACTTTTTTACTACGTCGCGTCACTGCAACATGCAGATCTATGTACAATATCATTTAAAGTTTAATATAAAACTTGAAAAAATAAACTTTTGGAATATTGACCTACACGACAAAGTCTTTAAAAATATAAAGCCTTATAATTCTTACTTTCTTTTTCGCGGAAGAATAAAAATCAAAATAACTTTCACTATAGACGGAAGATTATTCCGAGGTCAAAACAAGATTTGGGGATAACAACAATGCAGCGGTATTCGGTGGGAACTGGTTGTTGAGATAATTATAAACAGAATACAAATAGGGTTTTCCGTGTAAGCAATATCACCCGGTGACTAAACAGGTATTCCTATGGACTGACATAGTTCTGGTAACCGATTTAAACGACCCAGATTCTTGTTTGCTGTAAACATCAATAATCTAGGTAAAAAACACAAAATACCTGGAAAAATCTCAAATATATGGGTAATTTTCTTGATTTGAGATCTAGTACCCATTATATAAGCTTTCAAAGCTTTGTCTGGTTAGCTACCTCAACGGCAAGTTACAATCGATTTGAACTATACACAATGAAGATCTGTGAGTTATAGCTAGCTTATCACCCGGATGTTTCTATGCAAAATCCTCTACAACCTATTAAGGACAAGTACGTTTAAAATTAGAAAAAACGTGTCTTGAATGTTCAAGTGCATGCAACTTTTGTAATTCACAGATATGTGAACAAATCACTTATGGGTAATTATATACACGTTGTAAAAATCAGGTTACGGCCGTGTAAAACTTCAGATTTTTTTAAACGAGAATTAAAGATTTAAATTTATCTCTATCGCTCATTTTGACATATTTTGACATATCCTCAGTCTCAGTCTAGAGGGGGTGGGGGTTAAACATTGGGTCTGTTGGATCCTCAAATCCTCATTTTGACATATCCTCAGTCTTGCGAACGATTTATTTTTTACCTGAAAGCTGTTAGAGCTGGGTACATGTACTGCCCTTGTGAGTCAGACAGAGGTAAAATTAATCCCCGTGGTGTTAATTAGTTTCACAGGCAGACTGGGATAGACACCTCTCGTTATACATTCAGACTATAACTGGGGGGTGGGGGGTTAAACATTGGGTCTGTTGGATTGAACAGTCTGTCAAACAAAGAAATTTATTTTTTAAGGTAAAAACACTCTGAGATTCTTCGATGAAATAAGTTCTAATATAAGTTATAATATCAGAAAATTTGAACATAATACCCAGAATCATACCAACACAAAAAACACGAATGCAACCCCCCCTCCCCAATTTCAACACCAAACCTACTATAATATGCTGGGAATATTTTGGTTTCCAAAATCCAAGAAAATGTCGTATATAAAAACACAGTCATAGACGGGATCACTTCCAGGTGACGACTCCTAGGTTAATTGCGATACGGTTACTGTTAAATACAGAATGTTTTATAATACATATAAACTTTATTTATTTAACAACAATTACGAAACAAGAATGTCTTGGTCTGATAAAGGACCAACTTGATGTATCTTACTAAGTTAACAGCAAACGCCTTGTAATAGGAAGCCCTGATCACCTTTAGGATTGTTAAAATGTCGCTTCTTGTGTTCGAAATTTTCCGCGTTTCTCATTACGAAATAAATATACTGTTTCTTCAAACAGTCGGCACATTTTGATATTTCAAAACAATTATAATACTAGTTTTCCCGTAAACTTGTTTACAAATACAGTGAATAAGAATTATAATTCAGTCTGTGGAACGTTTTCACACGCTCTACTATTTTTATCTAGAGTGTCGGGTGTGGGTTTTCCGCTGGCTGACACTTATCTGTATAATTACATAAGAAACGTTGAAGTACTGCCTTGTTCATTAAACTAGAGCGATTATTTGGTTCGGGTGGGGGTAACTGAAGGGAAATTCCATTTCTATGAAATAATTATATGATGGTACTTGCTTATATGGTGAAACTTTTTACGTGTTACGAAGTCATGGAAAATGTTGAGTGTAGTTTAATGACCAGGACTTATATTATCACTAATTAGAAAAGCCAATAAAGTTACGGGTATCTATTAATGTTCATGACAGCAAAGCGACCGAATCAGAATTCAGGCATGTGGCAAAACAGGAACCTATACAAAGGAACACAATTACAGAAAACACCATTAGTTTATAAATGTTTTGGGAGGTAAGATATCTCCATATACACATCTCGTAAGGCCGTTTGTTGGAAACAACTTTAGAATATGAGGTGTTTTGGTACCGGTAGTTATAGTACCGGTTGTTATAGTGCTGGTTGTTATGGTACCTGTTGTTATAGTGCTGGTTGTTATGGTACCTGTTATTGTGGTACCTGTTGTTATAGTACTGGTTGTTATGGTACCTGTTGTTATAGTGCTGATTGTTATAGTGCTGGTTGTTATGGTACCTTTTGTTGTGGTACCTGTTGTTATAGTGCTGGTTGTTGTGGTACCTGTTATTGTGGTACCTGTTGTTATAGTGCTGGTTGTTATGGTCCCTGTTGTTATAGTATCGGTTGTTATAGTGCTGGTTGTTATAGTACCGGTTGTTATAGTACCGGTTGTTATGGTACCTGTTATTGTGGTACCTGTTGTTATAGTGCTGGTTGTTATGGTACCTGTTATTGTGGTACCTGTTGTTATAGTGCTGGTTGTTATGGTGCTGTGCTGGTTGTTATGGTACCTGTTGTTGTGGTACCTGTTGTTATAGTACCTGTTGTTGTGGTACCTGTTGTTATAGTACCAGTTGTTGTAGTACCAGTTGTTATAGTATCGGTTGTTATGGTGCTGGTTGTTATGGTATCGGTTGTTATGGTGCTGGTTGTTATGGTGCTGGTTGTTATGGTATCGGTTGTTATGGTGCTGGTTGTTATGGTATCGGTTGTTATGGTGCTGGTTGTTATGGTATCGGTTGTTATGGTGCTGGTTGTTATGGTACAGGTTGTTATGGTGCTGGTTGTTATGGTACATGTACCTGTTGTTGTGGTACCTGTTGTTATAGTATCGGTTGTTATATGGTGCTGGTTGTTATGGTAACGGTTGTTATGATACTGGTTGTTATAGTACTGGTTGTTATGGTACCTGTTTTTATAGTTCCGGTTGTTATGGTACCGGTTGTTAGAGAGCCAGTTGTTATAGTACCGGTTGTTATGGTGCTGGTTGTTATAGTACCAGTTGTTATGGTACCGGTTGTTATAGAGCCAGTTGTTATAGTACCGGTTGTTATGGTGCTGGTTGTTATAGTACCAGTTGTTATGGTACCGGTTGTTATAGTACCGGTTGTTATAGTACCGGTTGGTATAGTATCGGTTGTTATGGTATCGGTTGTTATAGTACCGGTTGTTATATTATCGGTTGTTATGGTATCGGTTGTTATGGTACTGGTTGTTATAGTACCGGTTGTTATGGTACTGGTTGTTATAGTACCGGTTGTTGTGGTACCGATCAATGCTAGGATTTTTTTGTACATTTTTTTTAAGGAGTCAATGAGTTGTCCCGCCATCTGCGGACATCGACACATATAACCATTTATCACATACCTCTTGAATCTTGTTATAGTAATACAAGCAATTTTCAGACCATGAATTACAACGTTCTGTATTGCACATGTGCAATACGGAATGCTGTATTTACCTTCTAGCCGGATCTACATTTTATAGGAATCCCCTTATCATGGCGAACTGAAAATTTCCCGATATTTGCAAAAAATATCAAAGTTTATAAAATCTTTGTATCGATCTCTACCAAATACGGAAGGTATGTGATTAAAGCAAGACCACACACTTGTGTTTTTCTAACGAATCAGAAAGCACTCATTTATTGCGCGGACGTATATATTCGTCCGCGCAATAAACTCGTGCTTTCTGATTCGTTAGAAAAGCACAAGTGTTTGGTCTTGTATATTTATCATATGAATACCGTGTTATGTAGTGTCATAAAGCCATCTCATAAATCATGTTTATGTAACGTGTGTAATATAACTCCGGAAATGACGTCACAATCGAACAGAAACAATCAATATGACGTCACGTCATTGTGAAGCGGACGCGATTTTCATCGCTTCAATGGCGGCCCAGTGCCAAATATTTGTTTCAGATCACAATTATACCGTTTACTTTGTATAATATGATAAAAAGCATATGTCATTCGTTTCCCTTCATATTAGATTAATGATACTCGTTTTGGATTTTTCATATTTGCTCGCCAGAGGTTCGCACACATGAAAGCTTAAAAACTTGTATCATAAATCTTATATACAGGGACATTTATAACAGATCCTTTTTATCTGTTGAATATCACCATCAAATGTAGATACCGTCTCCTTATAACCAAAGCTGTTGAATATTCTCATCATATGTAGACACCGTCGCTAAATAACAATAACTGTTGAATATCTCCATCATATGAAAACAACGTCGCGATATATAACCATAGCTGATGAATATGCCCATCATATGTAGACAACGTGGCCATGTAACCAAAGCTGTGGAATATCCCCACCGTCTTCATATAACCAAAGCTGTTGAATATCCCCACCGTCTTCATATAACCATAGCTGTTGAATATCCCCACCGTCGCCATATAACCATATACAATTATGGACTTTTGTGCTGGTGAATATGATGTGATATGAATCTGAAAGAGTGATATTGACTGAGGCGAAGCCTCCATGTAAAATTTAGCCAGGATTGAATACAACAGTTCATCATTGTAGCTTTCAAAGGCATCGTCTAGATTATTTTTCTTAAGATAAGCATGGAGGACATGCACTGCGTGTCCAATGGCCTTTTTACGTTAACAGCATTTTTATCCTCGAATAGTTTTGGCAATTTTCCTAACGGAGGAGAAACGTTCGCCAGCAGCCATCTTCTAATGTCGTCTGACAGATCGCGTTCCAGTCTAACTGCGCATGCGCTACGACAGGTTCCGGGGATTTTCCATACAGGCTATATTTAGAAATCGATATTCTCCGGATAACCAGTCTACATGAGTTTTTGAGGACTGGTCACGTGTATAGGATCCGACCAATTTGATTGAGAGAAATGTTCATGCATATAATAATAGCTGTTGAATATCCCCACCGTCGCCATATAACCATAGCTGATGAAGATCCCCATCATATATAGACAACGTCGCCATATAACCATAGCTGTTGAATATCCCCACCGTCGCCATATAACCATAGCTGTTGNTACCGGTTGTTTTGGTGCTGGTTGTTATGGTATCAGTTGTTATGGAACCGGTTGTTATAGTACCGGTTGTTATAGTACCGGTTGTTATGGTATCGGTTGTTATGGTATCGGTTGTTATAGTACCGGTTGTTGTGGTGCCGGTTGTTATGGTACTGGTTGTTATAGTACCGGTTGTTGTGGTGCTGGTTGTTATAGTACCGGTTGTTATGGTACCGGTTGTTTTGGTGCTGGTTGTTATGGTATCGGTTGTTATGGTACCGGTTGTTTTGGTGCTGGTTGTTATGGTATCAGTTGTTATGGTACCGGTTGTTATAGTACCGGTTGTTATAGTACCGGTTGTTATGGTATCGGTTGTTATGGTATCGGTTGTTATAGTACCGGTTGTTATATTATCGGTTGTTATGGTACTGGTTGTTATGGTACTGGTTGTTATAGTACCGGTTGTTATGGTACTGGTTGTTATAGTACCGGTTGTTGTGGTACCGATCAATGCTAGGATCTTTTTGTACATTTTTTTAAGGAGCCAATGAGTTGTCCTGCCATCTGCGGACATCGACACATATAACCATTTATCACATACCTCTTGAATCTTGTTATAGTAATACAAGCAATTTCCAGACCATGAAATACAACGTTCTGTATTGCACATGTGCAATACGGAATGCTGTATTTACCTTCTAGCCGGAACTACATTTTATAGGAATCCCCTTATCATGGCGAACTGAAAAGTTCCCGATATTTGCAAAAAATATCAAAGTTTTAAAATGCTATGAAATATTCCAGGGGTGCAGAGAGCGAAAGTGGGCGTAACCCCTGGATATCGAGGATGAGTGTATATGTGCATATGGAAAAGCCGATGACGATAGGATTGTTTAAAAAAAACAAATCTACGTAGTTGTAAGGCTCATTGTATTCCTCCGCTCAAAACGTCTATTTGTTTACGTTTTACACAGGCGATCGTTGACCATTGAGCTTAGAAGTCATTTGGAAAACATGGTGTTAAGTTGAGTTTTTGAAATGGAGAAATATATAAGGTAGTAGTATATAGATGATAAATAGTTTATCATAAAGTATTTTCAGTGTTTGTCGTTCGAACAATTTTCTCATCGCTCGCACGTAGATAAAAACTGCGGTGGCCTCTCGATTTTATCAATGTGGTCGCGATGAAAAAAATGTTCATAGTGTGATAATCTATGAAACCTTTA
>NW_018403755.1:572133-572953 GCF_002113885.1 Mizuhopecten yessoensis | reverse complement strand
CACCACTAATCCTATCATCCAGCTACCACTAATCCTATCATCAGGTCACCAGTAATCGTCCTATCATCTAGCCACCACTAATCGTAATAATCAACCCTCACTAATCCTATCATCTATCCACCACTAATCCTATCATCTATTTACCACTAATCCTAACATCANATAACCATTACTGTTGAATATCCCTATCATATGTAGACACCGTCGCCGTATTCATGAATTATTACTATGTAGCTGTAGTGTGGCCACACGGAAACAGAACTGTTTGTACACATGTCAGGATTATTCAATTCAAACGCTGTACAAACGTCGATAACAAAGCATTCTTGTTCTCAGGAGTTATAAATTATGTAGCGGACCTGGTTCATATAATGTAATGCAATAATTTAGAAAATGTACGGTAACTTTTTATAAAGGTTTCCTTAGATGATTATTTTTATAGTCAACTGCCAATTAATCCTCCATTAATGTATGCTTTACATAATCACATCGTTCATAATGTGGCTACTTTTAGATATTTAGACTATATATAGATCATACATATTTGCGGACGTGTTTGACAGACCGCACATGTTGGTTTACCTATAAATGTCTATCACGTGTGCGGATAGCTGACGTCGACCGACATACATAAGTTTTTCTTATCACTGATCTAACTGAAGTGACATCATGATAGGTGTCACATTCCGTGAGGAAAAGTCTGACTGTACTTGGTTACTTGTTGCCCCTCTAATCAATAACATTGCATTAATCTAGCAATCATTAATCAACTAATCCTACACTCTAGCCATCACTAGTCCAGTTATCCTATCAGTCATCC
>NW_018403755.1:569261-570591 GCF_002113885.1 Mizuhopecten yessoensis | reverse complement strand
TATCATCCAGCTACCACTAATCCTATCATCAGGCCACCAGTAATCGTCCTATCATCTAGCCACCACTAATCCTAATAATCAACCCTCACTAATCCTGTCATCTATCCACCACTAATCCTATCATCCATCTACCACTAATCCTATCATCAGGCCACCAGTGATCATCCTATCATCTAGCCACCACTAATCCTTTCATCTAGCCACCACTAATACTAATATTCAACAACCAATAATCCTATCATCCATCCACCACTAATCCTATCATCTATCCACCACTAATCCTATCATCTAGCCACCACTAATCCTATCATTTAGCCACCACTAATACTAATATTCAACAACCAATAATTCTATCATCCATCCACCACTAATCCTATCATCTATCCACCACTAATCCTATCATCCAGCAACCACTAATCCTATCATCCAGCTACCACTAATCATATCATCAGGCCACCAGTAATCCTCCTATCATCTAGCCAACTCTAATCCTATCATCTAGCCACCACTAATCCTATCATCCATCCACCACTAATCCTGTCATCAAACCACCAGAAATCCTCCTATCATCTAGCCACCACTAATCCTAATATTCAACTATCATTCATCCTATCATCTTGTCACCACTAATCCTAATATTCAACCACCAATAATCCTATCATCTAGCCACCACTAATCCTATCATCTGGCCTCCACTAATCCTATCATCTAGCCACCACTAATCCTCCTATCATCTAGCCAACTCTAATCCTATCATCTGGCCATNCCTATCATCTAGCCACCACTAATCCTATCATCTGGCCACCACTAATCCTATCATCTGGCCACCACTAATCCTATCATCAAGCCACCAGAAATCCTCCTATCATAAAGCCACCACTAATCCTAATATTCAACCATCATATATCCTATCATCTAGTCACCACTAATCCTAATATTCAACCACCAATAATCCTATCATCTAGCCACCACTAATCCTCCTATCATCTAGCCAACTCTAATCCTATCATCTGGCCATCAATAATCCTACCATCTAGCCACCACTAATCCTATCATCTGGCCACCACTAATCCTATCATCTAGCCACCACTAATCTTATCATCTAGCCAACACTAATCCTATCATCTAGCCACCATTAATATTAAAAGTCAACAACCAATAATCCTATAATCTAACCACCACTAACCCTATCATCCAGCTACCACTTATCCTAGCATCTAATTATCACTAATCCTATCATCCAGCTACCAATAATCTTATCATCTAGCCACCACTAATCCTATCATCCAGCAACCACTAATCCTTTCGTCAGGCCACCAGTAATCCTCCA
>NW_018403755.1:568123-568590 GCF_002113885.1 Mizuhopecten yessoensis | reverse complement strand
AACCACCACTAATCCTATCATCCAGCTACCACTAATCCTATCATCTGGCCACCATTAATCCTATCATCTGGCCACCACTAATCCTATCATCTAGCCACCACTAATCCTATCATCCAACCACCACTAACCCTAATAATCAACCATCACTAATCCGACCATCCAGCCACCACTAATCCTATCATCTAGCCACCACTAATCCTATCATCCANCAACCATCACTAATCCTATCATCCAGTCACCACTAATCCTATCATCTAGCCAACTCTAATCCTATCATCTAGCCACCACTAATACTATTATTCAACAACCAATAATCCTATCATCCATCCACCACTAATCCTATCATCCATCCACCACTAATCCTAGCATCAAGCCACCACTAATCCTATCATCTAGCCAACTCTAATCCTATCATCTAGCCACCACTAATGCTAATATTCAACAACCAATAATCCTATCATCCATCA
>NW_018403755.1:561746-567215 GCF_002113885.1 Mizuhopecten yessoensis | reverse complement strand
CATCTAGCCACCACTAATCTTATCATCTGGCCACCACTAATCCTAACATCTAGCCACCACTAGTCCTATCATCCAGCAACCACTAAACCTATCATCAGGCCACCAGTAATCCTCCTTTCATCTAGCCAACTCTAATCCTATCATCTAGTCACCACTAATACTAATATTCAACAACCAATAATCCTATTATCTATCCACCACTAATCATATCATCAAGCCACCAGAAATCCTCCTATCATCTAGCCACCACTAATCCTAATATTCAACCATCATACATCCTATCATCTAGTCACCACTAATCCTAATATTCAACCACCAATAATCCTATCATCCAGCTACCACTAATCCTATCATCTGGCCACCACTAATCCTAACATCTAGCCACCACTAATCCTATCATCTGGCCACCACTAATCCTACCATCTAGCCACCACTAATCCTATCATCTATCCACCACTAATCCTAACATCTAGCCACCACTAATCCTATCATCCAGCTACCACTAATCATATCATCAGGCCACCAGTAATCCTCCTATCCTCTAGCCAACTCTAATCCTATCATCTAGCCACCACTAGTACTAATATTCAACAACCAATAATCCTATCATCTATCCACCACTAATCACCACTAATCCTATCATCTGGCCACCCCTAATCCTACCATCTAGCCACCACTAATCCTCTCATCTATCCACCACTAATCCTAACATCTAGCTACCACTAATCCTATCATCCAGCTACCACTAATCATATAGCCACCACTAATCCTATCATCTAGCCACCCCTAATACTAAAATTCAACAACCACTAATCCTATCATCCAGCCACCACTAATCGTATCATCTAGCCACCACTAATCATATCATTCAGCTACCAATAATCCTATCATCTAGCCACCACTAATACTAATATACAACAACCAATAATCCTATCATCTATCCACCACTAATCATATCATCAGGCCACCAGTAACCCTCCTATCATCTAGCCAACTCTAATCCTATCATCTAGCCACCACTAACCCTATCATCCAGCAACCACTAATTCTATCGTCAGGCCACCAGTAATCCTCCCATCATCAGGCCACCAGTAACCCTATCATCTAGCCACCACTAATCCTATCTTCTAGCCACCACTAATACTAAAATTCACCAACCACTAATCCTATCATCCAGCTACCACTAATCCTATCATCCAGCCAACACTAATCGAGTTATCCTTCCATATAGCCACTACGATAGCTATCCTATCATCTAGCCACTGAAATACCACGTAAAAGGCACCCAGCACAGTATTCCGACCCGTCATGTTTAACTGAAAACAGGTGAAATCATATAGAAACTCTCATCTTAAGGGCTTTAGTAGGTCCCAGCCTGGGGACAGAATCCTTCTGGACCCGTCGGATGTCCTCTCTATTACCACCCCTCGGGGATCGAGAAAAGAATACACCTGCTGTTACCCTCGGCATGTATCGTAAGAGGCGACTAATGTGTGGAACCTCCTGCAGAAATAGGATTTGCTTTTGTGTCATCTACTTGGGGACACAAAAGCGACCAAAATAAATCTGCTATAGCAATTGCAATATTTGGGATCTTTATTTTTCTTTCTACTTTCATCTATCTTTTGTTTCCTAGCGCCTTACTTGGCAATACCTCACTTTTGGTTTTAATGTTGAACGTTCGCCCAGGTGAGGAAGCCAATAGGTTCTGTCCCCAGGCCAGGACAAACCAAAGTAATTAAAAATGGAAGTTGTTATTCGCTGCTTAACGTTCAGCATTAAGGGTAATAGCAACAACTGGTTCACTATAAAGTCGGCATCAGATCCGCGCTATTACAAATCATAGCTGTTAATAGGACGTTTAACAAAACTAACCAAACCAAACCTCTCTATTTCCTGCAAACTCGAAGAATTTGATACATAACTATTTACCATTTAAAACCCTTGTTTGCCAAACGAAATTAAGTTTTATTTATCCGGTGGGTTCAACGTACTTCTATATCTCTCGGCACTAAGAACAACTACAACATCGTACGTGTTTTATTGCCGGAGATATTCTTGGCCCGTTTTAGTGGAATCATTCTCATGCTCAAACATGGATTTTGTGTTCACGCTGACTATCTTTTTTCAGGTTACAAATTTATAACAAATGTCTTATTTTGTTATTGATTCCAAAACACTTTGAATAGACTTAAAGCAAAATTCGCATTTCTGTTTTCATTCGACTTTTTGATCGGTTGACATGATTAAAGCGAGTTACAAAAAAGTTGTTTGAGCATAGAATCTATGCTTTCTTGAATACGGGCCCTGGTCTATTGCACATTAACCTCATACTAGGAAATTAATATTCTACGGAAGTTTTTTATCGTTCAATAAGATGTCTGCTAACGTTTCAAAAGTTGTTATAATCATGGTGACGTTCTGAGTGTGTGTCTTCCTATCCATATCGCGTTACCTGTTACAGGTAAAAGGTTGATATTGCACCATGTTAGTCTTATGTCTGTCAACGAACGTTTTGTTCAAGGACACTTAACCAGAAGAAACATGTATTGGTTTGGAGGTGACACCGTGTACAAAGGGATCAATATCTGTATACGTATTTCGCCCTGTTCATCGTGACTTGCAGTTGGCAGTCAGCTATGATATAGTGCATGTCATATCGCGACCATTAAGGCCAAACGTTCATTGGTTTGTACTGTCCTAATCACTGTGTAATTACCATATATGAATCAATTATGAAATGAATTTTGATGCTTAATTGAGTTAATCTCCATGTATATAGATATTTGACATGGAATAGAGAAATTAGTTCATAAAAAAACATAGAAGCGATGTGAAATATCTGCAAGGAGGGTTGATTAAGGCCATATAAATGTTTTACGTCTGATGTCAAACATGTGTTTTATTTACATAACATCACAGTGCAAACACATACATTGTACTTAAATCTACCTCCCTGATGGAAATGCGGTTTGAAAAGAATAAATCAAAGGAATAGTATTTGGACATCGACTTGCAAGATTCTGTAAAACGCCCAGTAAAAATTGCTCCTCATTTATCAAAACAACATTTAACCTGCATAAATTTGGTAAAATTAGCCTCATTTATTGACACTGGTGCTCAGCCGTCACACGCACTCTTGACCGAACAATATTAATTGCAAAATAGTTCAAAATTCAATAAACAGAAAAAACTGAGGTAAAATATAAACGATGGAAATATTTACATTGGAATTGTATTAGAAATGTTCACGAGAATGAGACCAGATGGTTCAGAAGCGTAAGCCTGTTCTTTATCATCGCCGACACTGTCTCTGTAAATCTAGCTCAATTCAAAGTAATGTCAGGCTCTCAAACAGAGAAAGGGGGGAGTGATAATGTAACAACAAAACACACAAATATCGTCAGAAATATTGATATGTATATGGGAGCTGGGGACATGACATTCTTGTCTGACCTTCAGCTGTCCGACGGAGCTGGGGACATGCCATTCTTGTCTGACCTTCTGTTGTCTGTAGGACCTGGGGACATGATATACTTGTCTGACCTTCAGTTGTGTGTAGGAGCTGGGGACATTAATTCTTATCTGACATTCAGTTGTCTGTAGGACCTGGGACATGATATACTTGTCTCTCCTTCAGTTGTCTGTAGGATCTGGGGACATGACATTCTTGTCTGCCCTTCAGCTGTCCGACGGAGCTGGGGACATGAAATACTTGTCTCACCTTCAGTTGTCTGTAGGAGCTGGGGACATTAATTCTTATCTGACATTCAGTTGTCTGTAGGAGCTGGGGAAATTTATTCTTATCTGACCATCAGTTGTCTGTAGAAGGTGGGGACAGGATATACTTGTCTGACCTTCAGTTGTGTGAAGGAGCTGGGGACATGATATACTTGTCTCACCTTCAGTTGTCTGTAGGAGGGGGGGACATGACATACTTGCCTGACATTCAGCTGTCTGGAGGAGCTGGGGGCAGTAATAATTATCTGACATTCAGTTGTCTGTAGGAGGGGGGGACATGACATACTTGTTTGACCATCAGTTGTCTGTAGGATCTGGGGACATGACATTCTTGTCTGACCATCAGTTGTCTGTAGGAGGTGGGGACGTGACATACTTGTCTGACCATCAGTTGACTGTAGGAGGTGGAGACATGACATACTTGTTTGACCATCAGTTGTCTGTAGGAGGTGGGGACATGACATACTTGTCTGACATTCAGCTGTCTGTAGGAGCTGGGGGCAGTAATACTTATCTGACATTCAGTTGTCTGTAGGAGCTGGGGACATGATATATTTGCCTGACATTCAGCTGTCTGTAGGAGCTGGGGACATGACATACTTGTCTGACATTCAGCTGTCTGTAGGAGCGGGGGACATGACATACTTGCCTGACATTCAGCTGTCTGTAGGAGCTGGGGACATGACATACCTGTCTGACCTTCAGTTGTCTGTAGGAGCTGGGGACATGACATACTTGTCTGACCTTCAGTTGTATGTAGGAGATGGGGACATGACATACTTGTCTGACCTTCAGTTGTCTGTAGGAGCTGGGGACATGACATACCTGTCTGACCTTCAGTTGTATGTAGGAGCTGGGACATGACATACTTGTCTGACCTTCAGTTGTCTGTAGGAGCTGGGAACATGATATACTTGTCTGACCTTCAGTTGTCTGTAGGAGGTGGGGACATGACATACTTGTCTGACCTGCAGTTGTCTGTAGGAGCTTGGGACATGATATACTTGTCTGACCTTCAGTTGTCCGTAGGAGCTGGGAACATGACATACTTGTCTGACCTTCAATTGTCTGTAGGAGGTGGGGACATGACATACTTGTCTGACCTGCAGTTGTCTGTAGGAGCTTGGGACATGATATACTTGTCTGACCTTCAGTTGTCCGTAGGAGCTGGGAACATGACATACTTGTCTGACCTTCAATTGTCTGTAGGAGGTGGGGACATGACATACTTGTCTGACCTGCAGTTGTCTGTAGGAGCTTGGGACATGATATACTTGTCTGACCTTCAGTAGTCCGTAGGAGCTGGGGACATGATATACTTGTCTGACCTTCAGTTGTCTGTAGGAGCTGGGGACATGATATACTTGTCTGACCTTCAGTTGTCTGTAGGAGCTGGGAACATGATATACTTGTCTGACATTCAGTTGTCCGTAGGAGCTTGGGACATGACATACTTGTCTGACCTTCAGTTGTCCGTAGGATCTGGGGACATGACATTCTTGTCTGACCTCCAGTTGTCTGTAGATGCTGGGGACAAGACATACTTGTCTGACCTTCAGTTGTCTGTAGGAGCTGGGGACATGACATACTTGTCTGACCTACAGTTGTCCGTAGGAGCTTGGGACATGACATTCTTGTCTGACCTCCAGTTGTCTGTAGATGCTGGGGACAAGACATACTTGTCTGACCTTCAGTTGTCTGTAGGAGCTGGGGACATGACATACTTGT
>NW_018403755.1:487582-557079 GCF_002113885.1 Mizuhopecten yessoensis | reverse complement strand
GCTGAAGGACAACTACGTGTTACACCTAGGGAGACAGGTCACACAACTGTCGCTGAAGGACAACTACGTGTTACACTTAGGGAGACAGATCACACAACTGTAGCTGAAGGACAACTACGTGTTACACCTTGGGAGACAGGTCACACAACTGTAGCTGAAGGACAACTACGTGTTATATCTAGGCAGACAGGTCACACAACTGTCGCTGAAGGACAACTACGTGTTACACCTAGGGAAATGTGTCGATAATCGTAGTATTTAAACATAAAATGATAAAAAGAAAAGAACACAAGAGTAGGATCGAAAAACAAACTCTCCATGATAATTAAAGGATAATCCTTAGCAGACATAATGATATTATCTAAGAAAATTCGAAATCTTTTATTTTAGCTTCTGGTGCGAACTCTTACTTTCACGTTCGTTAACAAACAGTATTTAATTGTCTTCCCGCACACCCCTAAACTATGGGCCCCTTACATCCACCCCTAACTCCCACACGTGGCTTTGTTTGTTGTACCGTGTTATTACTAATTAAATTGTTACTGTTTACCAATTATAATTCATACGTAGTCCCATACTGGCCTACATAGGGGTCATACCTCCCATGGTCCCTAACGAAGAAAGCATCATTACCGAACGAAATCTCATTTCAAATGCAGTCTTTAAAACTTTAAAAGAAAGAAAACCCTAAAGACATGATTCTTAGCGTATACTTTAATAAAAGTAACCATAAAAACACAATTGTCCGACAGTGCATTTAGAATGAATTGAATTGTGTATATGCGCATTGCAACCTGTAAGCTGACAATGCTTTGAGATTGATGATCGTGAGGGTAAAGATTTGCGTGTGTAAGTGAGCTCAGTCCGACTAAGTTAGGACCTGTAACAATACAATTAGTGGGGTCCAATATAAGTCTACCAAGTCAACCTAGAAATCTACCAGCGGACCAGAAAATCGGTTTTCACTTTTCACGCCCATGTGACGTGTACAGTACGTGTCCTGGGACAATGGCGTGTAACATGATGAGTTTGTTGACAGGTCGAGGGGGTTAGGAAATTGATATCTATCCAATTGATTGTGTAAGATAGCCGCTTGCATGTTTGTGTCATTACAAATTCTGAAATAGTTCTCGGTTTGTTAAAATTTATTTCATTTCGTTTGCCCTTGAAATTGGATACAAATATATGTATGTATTCATTGAACACAATGACATCGGCTGTATACGATGTATAGGTGGATTCTTAATCTGTATTATTTTATTCGTTTCTTGTAACGTGAGTTATTAGTAAAGTGCATAAGAGAAACCAACTGATATTTCAAAAGTGAAATAAACAAAAACGTGATACATACAAGGCCAAAATATACAAAGGCGTCAATACAAAAGGAATAAATAAACCATAGCATACATACAGTGTTTGTACCTCAGCGTCAATACATCAGGTCTACATCAGGAAAATAGTAAAACAACAAATGATAAAGACAAATTACCATAGCGTAATTACAGTAGGACAAACTCAGAGACAAAACTAACTTCGATAACGACAACTTAAACATCGGAAACAGCAAACCAACAGTATTGGCATGATACTGAGTCGACTAGGTTCTGTATGAGAAACATTTCGTATATAAGACTACGGAGCGCCCATCATATAAATAACAAAAATATTAGAATTTTAAAATAAAACCTTTTTTCATGCAACTTTGCTATGTGAACCATCTGTCGATATGAGGGCGTGTTACATTGTACCGAAATCCCTCAAATCTTCACACCTATTACACAGTGCATTGTATCAATCAGTTCATCACGTGAGCCGGACGGTTCCACTGAAACGTGCAGATCTCGGGCGGGACAAGTGATCAAATATCACAGTAATCGGCTCCTCCTTCTATCATTGCAAATGTCACTGTCATTGACGTACCAAGTATTCATGCGCATTGTGGTGTGAACAGCCGGAAGTATTAGTCACGTGGTACCACCCCCGGATTCACCGCGACAGATATCATAACCATAGTTAGCTTAACATACTGTAGGTTAGATTGCGATAAAATATACAGATATATCTTGATGTTTATATTAATAACCTAATATTTAAAAATGCTTTGTATCGTAAGAAAATAAAGCGAGAACAGAAATAACCCAACAAACACAGCTGATCCTGATTTTCGGAATTTGACCATGGAAGTATGTACACTGTGCAACAAATAACATTACGTCGATCCGCATGTATCAGCGAGACGTGTTCTCCAGGGGGTAGGGGGAGGCACAATTTACACAATACACAAACACATTAAAAACAATACGGAATATGTTCCATGACGTGATATTTTGACACTTTGTGTAACATTTTTACGACCTTCAGGATAAATGTTAAGTATGGTGAACTATGTTCAGGTTCTTCTTGTGAAATGTTACATTGTCACACAGGAAAACTGTTTGGTCTTTGAAACGATAATCAGCATGTGTCAGCGACTTTAGAAAAAATGACCCTTTCAAAGTTTCCCCCTGGACAATCTTACAGCGCTAAATGAATTGACATTGCCATATAGAAAGATCTATTAAATAATAGAATGTTAGATACCAAGGCCAGAATTAATACTAGATTAAGATAAAAAAAATACATACAAACGGATGAAGTAACACAGAACAGCACAAAACCCAACCAATAAAAGTCCTCATTGCAAATTAGAATCAGAAAAGACGACGATATGAACGTGGGCGACACCATAACACACTAAAAGCCATTTGAAATCATAGACGCACAGTTAACACCGTGTCTCATTACATCATCTGCAAAATACACTTTTTGCTTCCGTGTTTACCTCTCTTTGTCTTCTTGGAGATATCTTTGTCTTCTTGGAAACAAAAGACTGAAAACGCTCCAAGTGGCTTATCAGTGAGATGACCCTATTGCTATGAGTCAACGTGCCGTTCTATACCGTAACCTTACTGGTGCTAGGTTTTGCCAAATCAAGCTGAAAGCAGTTTTTGTTTTCTCAGGTTTATACTGATGGTCAAATAATAAAGGTCATATAGTATTTAACGAGGGTATCAAGTAAACAAGAGCGATGCTGTCAATCGTTTTGTAACGTTATTATTTAATTTTGTTTCGTGGTGCGCGGTTTACGCCCTCGCAGCAATCGAGGCTACACGAAGACGAGTACAAAGGGAGGTACCACTGAAATGAAAGAGAAGGTAAGCACGGAGGAAAGTAAAGACATATCACAGGTGTTACAATGGGTGCAGCAGATCAGTTCTGGACCCGTATTATTGAAACCGTTCTCGTGCATGGATCCTGGGCTCAAATTTTGCCTGAAGCGGGCTTAAAATTATGTTACACGGTCAAAAAGTCATATTTAAACATCGAAAATGGTTTTCAACTCAAGGAATCTCCCAAATTCCTCCAGATCAATGACAATTTTCCATACATTTTTTCACTTGAATAAGAAATTGGGCTTGTGCATAAAATCTTTGGAAACGTAAGGCCTTAGACTATCTTTACTATGTTTGAGTTGAAACAGCCAAGGTCATATCAATTCGATGTCCAAGGATACCTTTGGCGACACAAAGGCCAGGGTTGATATTTATAACCATTCTAGCAACTCTCATCTTTTGTAAACGTGCTATCGACTTTAGTGCATCTAAATCCGTCCGATGATGTTAATTGTTTCCATATTTGGTTACGTTATATAACATGCGTACTAATTGTACTGTATATTTTTGTTTCTTTGTAGTAAAACGCCCTTGCAACAACTTACGACATAGGGAGACAACATCAAATACTTGGGTATAGGTAAAAACAAACCCCCCAAAACATATGCTATGTGTTTAAATGTTTAAAAGACGGACAATAGATTCGGTTTCTTCCAAAGAAAATATTCGATTCCGAGGGGTGGGGGGTGGGTCGATGTAGAGGATATAACATGTATAATGTATACATTGTTTGTTGTCTTTCCTTCCTAAACTGTAACACGCCGTCCTATGGAGTTTATTTCTGCATGAAACTTAAGGGATAAGTTCGGTTTTAAATGTTTTTGATAAAGTGTAATGCCGAAATGATGATATCGTTTTACACATCCATTCCTATATTTGTTCGTTTAGAGTTTTATGTCATACGGAGAAGGATGTCTGGGATATACCGCCGAGATTAATGAGAAGGGACACGAGAAAAGAAATCATATGGATCTCCAGTGTTGAAATGGAGGCAAAATATCAGTTTGCCTTCTTCTTTAACCGATAAGCAGAAAACAGACGAAAACGCCCGAATTTGCAAGAGTTTGCTTTAATTACAACCATATTATCTTCTCAGGTCATATGAAGTCAGGTGCGACTCTAAAATAGCTAGAAAGGATAAAGAAAGAAGATATTTTAAACGTTTTCTACGATACCGTGGCTATATTTTGATTGTGATGGTGTTTCAAGGTAGAGGAGATAGAAGCACACATATCCTTAATTGTGTAGGAGGGTCAACATACGTTGCCTTTTAAGATACATGCAGTGGGATACATCAAGTCTATTCTTTTCCAGAAACTCTAATAGTGTAGGGCGATTTCCGTATATGGCACCCCTTACGAATCCTGTAAATGGTAATAGTATTCGTCCGTTAGTAGGGGAGAGGTTATAGAACATAGCTTTGTCAATGTACATGTAGGTGTTGAAGAGGGAAGGTCATTTATTATAACTGGAATCACATTAGGGATGTTTATATTGTCACGTAAAGAAGCGATTCAGTCTCACACCTGCTGTGATTGATACAGCTACGATGGCAGCCTCCCTCTAGATTTGTCTAACTACGATCCTCATCCACTAGTAACATTACCTATATATGTATAGCTGGCCCACACATTTTTTGTTATCTAATTGTCATTTCGTTAATTAGTATACATGTACTTGGCCCACACATACATTAACTTTAACATATTACCACAACGAGGTGCAGCACTGCAATACAAACCGCACACATCATCGCCTGATTTAATAATAACGCTACTTGATAGAACACCGATACATCAGTTGTCATGATTAAACGTTCCAGCTTGACATGATGAAACGGTACATCACAGTTAAAGGACACAAATTAGACAGAAATTAAATTTTCGCTGCCGCCAAGGAACATATGACACGTTCCATGTGTAGGTACCACACCTGAAAAACGACCAACACAAACATGTATTTAGCTACATTGAATGATTATTCAAGATATGTTTATAATTTACACAAACACATTATCTATAAATACTAATCCGACCATTAATATATTCAGCTTCCGGTATTTAAAAAACCCAACAACAACATATTAAAGAAGTAGAAATGCGCGGTGTGAAAATGTAGGCGAAAACATCGTGTATTCTATTTATCAATAATTTATATTATCTAAAAATAAATATTCGCGTGTGCATACACCATTTGATCAGTACGGACAGCAGATAAAACATGGTTGATCGTACTAGGAAATGAAGCATGACAAATGTAAATGTAACGCAAACCTTTTATCGGACGTCGTTTTTTCCACTTGATAATGAGGTTATCGCAATATAGTATGCCGTATGAATAGGATATGGTGTTTATGGTATTTTCGCCGATATTATAGAGTGGTGAGGTGGATTGGTCAAACTAATTTAATGAACAATAACCAAAGCAACTTTTTACAATCCATTTATGTCAATTGTAGCGTTTAAAGAAACACTTGTTAATTAGATACGACACCCCTGCAGGTCGGGGATCGAGAAAAGAATACACCTGTTGTTATCCACTGGATGTATCGCAAGCCTGCAGGTTACACAACACACATGGAGGCACGTCCTTAAATGACCTTAGATGTTAGTAGGACGTTAAACAATATAAAACCAAAACTAATTAGGCACGAGATACAGAAACATGAACGCTGCTCCTATCATTCCGCAATCCCTCAAATTCAGTAAAGTCGGGGGCTCATGAAATCGGATGACCGTTATCCTTCAGGTATCATACTCGAAAGTCAGATCAAAGTGACGAATCGGTTTTAATTTTGTTTTACGTGTATTAACAGCTCAGAGCATCTAGGATGTGTGTAATATATCCGTGCATGTTTTTATGATTGCCGGAGGTGGAATATATCTGTTTTTGTCTAATTACGATAGCACGTCCTTAAATGACCTCATATGTTAATAGGACGGTAAACAATATAAAACCAAACATTTTGATAGCACGGATCTGATGCCGACTTCCGATTCCGGCAATCTCATGTGTATATAGAAAATGTCGCTATAAAAGAGTTAAAAGTGTGTAAAATTTGGAGCGACCGCAAATGAATGTTCTGCATACGTTTTTATTTAATCTGAAATTCAGTTTCTATTGTTTAAATATCTAAGGACATGTTTTAAACAAGTCTAATAGTACCGCAGCCCAGTAGGTCGGGAATTGAGAACCGAATACACTTGCTGTTTCTAGCTTCCAGCTGAAACATGCAACTTTTACTGGAACCCGTCACAGAATTGTCGACTTGCGTTTGTGCCCTCAACTTGGAGAGACAAAGGTGACCAAAATAAATTTGCAGCACCAAGTGATGGTACGTCTTAAAAAGGTGAGAGAAAAATCTGCCGCGCCCATTGCAACACTTAGGTTTTTATATTTTCTCTCTATTTTTCTGATTCCAATCGCCTAATCCTTCAGATTTACTGCGTACAAATATCATATGTATAGTAATAACCAAAAATAATGTTTATGAGCCAATACTTTGCTATAGTCAGAAACAAATGGATATTCTGCTACCTCCTTTTACAGTAACTCATAGACATGCGTGGCATGTGTCAATGTTCAGTCTTTGTTGCCAATACACCACCTTATTTGGCACTACGCGTTTTACACAGACGTCATCAATAACGGTAATTGAGAAGCAACGTTATTTGTTATTAGATTGTACGACGTCACCAGGGAATTCCTATGAGTTACTGATAGCTTAACCTTGGAGCATTGTAGGGGGCGGGTGTGAGGAGTGGGTGGTAATGTCCATTATCGTTTATCACTTCTCCATGGACAGCGTTCATTAATAATAATAATTCCAGGTTCTTATATACCGCTTTATCACAACCTAGTTCGTAGGCCGTCTAAAAGTGGTTCACAAATTATTAACCGTAGTTAACATATGAGGTCATTTAAGGACGTGGTCATAGGGCCTTTGCAACCTTCCAATATCTTGCTCAACTCCCTGGGGAGCATGAAGCATGTTCTGCCATTTCGGCGCTCACAGCTAGCATTAATCAATTCTAGCACTGTCCAACCACATACTCATGTACAGCTGAGTGGACTGGAACAAGCGGAGTAAAGTATATTGTTCAAAGATACAACACAGTGCGGTTACGTGACTCGAACCCGCAACCCTCGGTCACGAGCCCTGCGTCCTACCACTAGACTACCGTGCCTCGTGTAACATGGTAGTGAGACTATTTCACTTTTTCTGTTGCTGATAGCTATGCAACAGTTGAAGTCAAATAACGGCCGTGACTCTAAATAATTCGCCAGTTATGGTAAACTTTTGCTGACGCTGTGGTATGTTTTGATGTTTTTGTACATATACCTTGCTGTCCGTTGCCTTTGTTTTGTTTAATTGCGCTATGGTCTGATATGTACTTTTACAAAATATCTATTTTGATTTGTATGCACATATTACACTTAATGACTGATCCATGCGTTAGTAGATCACGGATATTAAGTTTATATTTTCCTGATAAACACGTTACAACCCCGGTGCAGATAGGATTGTGACGTCAGCGTCCCGAACCAAGAATATCTCTTTATTAAACTATTGCAAGGTAATGTCATTCAAACGTATATTTATAGTGATGATATTGTTTGTGACGGGCAGGTGTGTTGAAACGTATGTGGAATTAAAACATTGTATGTACGGTCTATGATGGCACGTAATCAAACCAGACAGACGAACCCAGTTGTATGTTCAAATCTTTGATGTGAAACGTTTCACAAAGACATCGACGTCAACTGTTCTGTTTCCATAATATACTAGCACAAAAAAGCGCTTCTTTGTTTGTACATACTTGTGCTTATCATAAATTCAATTGATTCTCTTGTTAATTCTGAACAGATATACACTTTCTGATTTGCAGGTTTATTTGTCACTACTTTCAAAGTCATGCAGAGTTGTAAATTATTTTGTAATCCATAAGTTAGTATGAAAATGTTGATAATAGGATACTAATTATCAGTATAAACCCTCAACCAATATCAGCCCTCGGGCCTTCAGCCTTTGGGAATGGTACAGTAGTTGGTATGGTATGGAACAAGGTAGTAGAATAATGAAAGTGCTATTCCCTATTTATTAGCATTTGATATGGTGTTTGTTAAGACATCTCTGCTTAGCCCTTTGTTAAAATCGACATTTAAATGAATCTGCAATATTGCTTGGTTTGATTTAGTATTGTTTAACGTCCTTTCAACAGCTATGGTCATTTAAGGACGGCCTCCCTCCCCTGTGTGCAAGATACATGCGTGAAGTGTATGCGTGTTTGTTTTTGGAGGCTGCGATATGTTAGTGATTGTCTCCTTGTGATAACGCGGAACTGATGCCGACTTTATAGTGCTACCTCACTGAAACATACTGCCAAAGACACCAAGCAGGACACCCCACCTGGTCACATACTGACAACGGGCGAACCAGTCGTACCACTCCTAAAATGCTGAGCGTTAAGGAGGAGTAGAGACTGACATTTTTACAGTCTCTGGTATGTCGCAGCCAGGGGACAGAACCCAAAGCCCTCCTCACAGGGGCGATCGCTAACTAAGGCAAGACGTGAGGCATTGTCAAGGGAGACATTAGGTAGAAGAAAGTTGTTTAGAAAGAAGAGAAAAGATATAATCCCAAATTTAGTCGCCTCTTACGATCATGCAATGAGGGCAGCAGGTACAATTCTTACGCCCTACCTGCAGGGACTCTGCAATGTTGCAAGATCGGTAATAAACAACTCTATATATACCTAAGTTGTTGCAGACTTTTATTGTATTGGGGGTTCGTCCTTGCAACAGATACGGTCAAGCTTAGACAATTACCTCAGGAGACACTGCCTTTAATTAAATTAATGATAGTGGTCGCAGGTGTTGCAAGAAACAAACACAAACTAACTACATGTACCATATATCCAGTGAAATATCAATCTAATCAGAAATACCGCGACAATCTCCCCCGACATTTGTTAATAAGAATCCTCATCCATCAAATGTCACATCTACGGTAGTGTACTGGGTTTACCTCAGACGCTTGAACAGTATAACAGCGACTGAAGTGCCCAGGGTTAACGAAATGTATTAGGTTTATAAAACACACATGAATGTGCTGGGAGGGTTTGCTTTGAGCGTCCTATTTACAGCTAAACTTGTTAAGGACGTGCCTTCATGTGTGTAGTGCATGCGTGCATATGAGCTGGAGACATGGTTTGCTGTGTATTTGCTTCCTTGTGATAGCGCCGATCGGATGCCAGATTTAAAGTGCTACCTCCCTGAAATAACTTTGCCGAAGACCGGTCACATTATAATGACAAAGGGTAAACCAGCTGCAGTTGTTGCAATTATTCTAATGCCGAACGTTTTGAAGAAATACGCGCCAATAACTTTGAATGACTTTGGAATGTGCTGGTCTTGGGACAAAACCTATTGCTTACCCTCTTGGGCGAACCATCAACACAAAAGCCAGGTGTTGCTAAGCGAGGCACTGGGAAACAAGAAAGATCCAAAATATTTCAATTTTGGGGCAGCAGATCAATTTCGGTTTCGTGCCAGATGACACAGACATAAACCTCGATCATGCAAGGCGTTCCAAATAAGTCGCCTTTTACGACATGTAGTGGCACACAGCAGGCCTAGCATTCCCCGAACGTGTAGCGGATGGCAATGTGCTGGATTTCAGACGGATATAATGTATTGTAAATCAACACATTTTTGCATACTTATCGCACATTCCTAGGTAGGTACCAAACTTATTTTGTTTTATAATAAGACATGATGATCCCGACTTTGCTCCATGTAATTTGAAACAAGCAATGGTTGTCATTGGACAGTTATCTTGCTGAACCGTGACCAATGCCATATTGGAAAAAATATCGAACCATGGAGTCTTTTTTCACTGCTTATACGCTACTTCATTCGTTGTTTTCTAAGCTGAAGAAGAGAGCTATATACATTATGCGATTTTTAGTGTTGCTATGCCATTAACAAAGCTTCCCTAACGACAGTGCTTCCCGAAAGTGACACGAATTTCATCGTGGGTATGCTATGTTAGAGGGAACATGGACCTTCACAATGTTGGTAAGGATGAGTATCATCGTACCTAACGATAGCATGATACACTCATTATCAGAGGTTAACGGTTTGAAACAGTGTGAAAATAGTCGCGACAAAGCTGAGAAATCTAAAAAGGATCCAAGAATGTATTTGTTCCATGTGAAATACTTGTCCTCTCGTGACCTCTCGACCTTAACAACATGCTCACGATGAGTTACAATAAACCATGTGTGATAATCTCTAATTAGCAATTGCATTAAATAAATTCAAGTCTTTTTATTTAAATGACATTTTCATAATTCACGGAATGTGCAAAGTCCATGTTCTCTCCGCTTTCAACCTTTAAATCACATTTTCTTCTTACCGATTTAAACTGTAGCTGCCAAATGTTAGATTATTCTGAAAATTTGTTTGTTTGGCGTTTAACGTCATCGCAACATTCAGAGTCGTATTAGGTCAGTTCTAAGGGAGACACCGCATGAATTTAAGTAGAAACACAAAAATACAGTACAAAGAGCGAAGAAAAAAGAGTCCAAGTGTTGCAATGGGGACAGTAGATCAAGAAGAAGACACAGTTCTGCATGGTGGCTGAGAAATGCTTGTGCGAGATGAGATGGAGACTATATATCACAATAACGATAGTATGACGTGTCACATACGTATTTTTCTTAGTTGTCTGGAGCTAACCTATACACTGCTTAATTAAATTCATAAAGAGTAACAGCTGTCTGCTACAAACACCAGCCAACATATTGTCATACCAATTAGGCACATATAGGAAACTTGAGAATTTCACGAATCACGAAGATTCTGTCGACGTGTAGAAGTCAGGACTTTTATCACGAAGGGTGGCTGGCACTAGTTGTGCAGGAAATGTTTAATATGAATGGTGTCCCTAGTAGCACAGGAAATGTTTAATATGAATGGTGTCCCTAGTAGCACAGGGAACGTTTATCATTCCAGTACAGCTGGACTAAGTTCCTCAGGTGGTCTCCTGTGTTTTCTCGGTTATTGTTGTCTCCCGGACCAGATTGTTGTTTCCTCCGTTCCTGCTCTTGCTATTTCTCGGCTACATACTTGTTGAGTTGGGACGTCTATATGTTAACGCTCCGGTTTATTTATTCCTTGCGTATTAATCGGCGAAGAAGGGTTATTAAGTAGTTCTATAGAATGGTAGATATATTAACGCGCGGTATGCCATTGTTTTCGTTGCAATAATAATGTGTACATTATGTACCACGCCTTGTATATGCAAGTAGTTTGTATTTATCGACCTACAGGTGACTAATTGTTGTCCTATGCTAAATGAAATTAAGGAAAAATGTGATTCATTTCCTTTTGATCCTGTTCACATACTGGTACTTGTTATCATGTACATTATCAAACATAGTTGTACCACCCGTTCTCTAGCTACTGTACCCGACTCTGCGGTAGGGCGCCAATAGACACTCAATAATTAATTAGTTTTCCTGTGTGATGGAATTTTATGCACATATGAACATATGTGAATCATTCACGATAATTAGATATAACATATCGATCATTTGTTTTTGCAATTTAAACATGACACATTTTATTACGCTTCTGCAACAGTCAATTACACTGCATAGTCAGCTCCAATGATCGGCTAAACACCTGAAAAACTCGATTTCTTTAAAGAGTTAAATATGTATAGTAAGGTTTTAAAACGCATTTTTTATCATTCCAACAGAGAAAGTCTGAAACGTTTGCTTTCACAAATGTATCTCTAAGGTATTCATAAACATTGCTCTAAGCGAACATATTTGTTGACAACGAGGTGTTAATGGTCGTGTGCGGCGAGACATTACGATGATTCAGATAAATTGATTACTCATTTCACTAGACCTATCACTAGATTATGATGACTAAACCACATACATGTTTGTTACCCGACGATGATATATAACAACATTTGTACGCATGTGTAGCTCTCTAGATGTCAATGGTACATATGTAGCTCTCTAGATGTCAATGGTACATATGTAGCTCTGTAGATGTCAACGGTACATATGTAGCTCTCTAGATGTCAATGGTACATATGCAGCTCTCTAGATGTCAATGGTACAAATGTAGCTCTCTAGATGTCAACGATACATATGTATAAGGTCCTGGATCCTCGACACCACTTTCGGTACCTTTATGTTTCTCTCCTCTCCAGCCAATTTCACATTTCCTGACGTCTCACTTGCCAATAGACCTCTTTTACCTTGGCAGTGAGAGTTAGCACAATCACGACAACTTACGAGTTCTGTCCATCGACCAAGATAAACCGAAATCCTTAAAATGTGTACTTCCTGCTCTCTGCTTGACGTTCAGCCTCCATGTTGGTATAGACCGGTTTCTGATCCGTGTACCACAAGAAGGCACAGTCACTTACATACCGCCTCACACACACACACATTATTCTTTTTTACTTTAAAGTTATCTTTAAATTTCAAAATTCCTGCCTTATCGACAGCCGAGCCAAATTTGTTAAAAAGCTTTCTGATTGGCAAACAAAGTAGTACTTTGAAAATTTAACAAACACATGAATGTTATTCCACAATCTTAATATCAATACAATTGCGCATTAAACATGTATGTCTATAGGGTGATTAAAGTTCATCAATAGAAATCTGAGCTGAAAGTTAGATTTGAAATAGTTGTGATTTTTACCCCGGAACAAATGTAGCGCATGTATAAACACCGTCATCTGACCTTGTCCTCCACGAGGGAGTTATTTTGGAAGTGGAATGAGATGTACGAACAGAAGTTGGAATTTGCGAAGAATCCTGGCGTTAATTTACTTGTTGATCGCATGGAAACATGGCTACAATGGCCTCGTTATTTGACATGTGGTCGGAAACTGAGGAAAACGTGACTGATGAACGCGTGATAGCATTTGAAGAGTGTGATCTTGCGACAGAGCGTAGGACAACATGCAGATGATTGTAACTCAGAATGAGATAAACAGGAGAATGCGCCACTCAGTGGTGTCTTTTGTGTGTGTTACACGATCCTGTTATATGACAGGAGTGAAGATCGGTTTATGTTGTTAGACATATTCAAGCATTGTACGGTTTTGGATGAGATTTCATTCGTGTCGAATAATTGACTCAAAATCAATGTCGCTGCCAACTTAATATTTGTTAAAGTTCGTTCGCGCTAGATGATAGTTAATCACAGAAAAAGTCGCGCAAATACAAGCAAAAAATGGGAAGATATTTTGATCCTGTTAAGGTTTGATCAGTGCAGTGACAATGTAACAGACAATATTTGATAAATTGAATAATTGTTAGAATTATTTCATCTGGTTACTTAAACCGATGTGCATGTTGTTTGATATTGCAGACCTTGGCTTTTTTTGGTAATAAAAGTGTTTTAAAAATATTTTTCTCGATTTGTTTTGCTCATTAACAATTATCAAGTCTCACAATGCCCAGCGATATTTCAGCAGTCGTCATGTTTGTTTATATTTGATATCATAGTTCCGGTCTTTGTTGTATTAATACGCTAAGAATTGTGTCTCGTGGTGCATGGCATTTAAAGTCCCATTTAAAGACACAGCTTTCAACTAGCTTATCTAGTGAAAATGCCATGCAACTGTAAATATACATATATATACACACGCACTCACACATTACACACGCACCATGTCCTTAAATAACCTTATTTGATACTTTGACGCATTAACCAATTAAACAAGAAATCCTATATGAATCTCATGAACTAGTTAACCCGTTGTCTGACCCAGTGGAATACTAAACAGGGTGTCTTCGACTTGGTTTTTTTGTGAGGTTACACTCTAAACTGTAAAATCGGTATCAGATCTTAGCTATTTAAAGAAGACAAATACACCTTATAACCTAATAACGTCAATAGATGTCTTTGTTGATAGCAGGACGTTAACACCAATAGACGCCAAAACGCCAATACAGATGATATATTTACTTATACATGTACAGTGCCTGACTGAGTGTGCTGTACGTCTCTATACATAGAGTTATTCTATAAGATGTACCCGACTAAAGCTGTTCATGTATAATGTACAACATCTATCGACTGGTTCCACACCTGCATCTTTATAGCATATCTGAGTCAGAATGAACAAACAAGTTTAATTAGGTCAAGTGTAAACACAGTTTGCCATTAAGGCCCATCCAACTAACATGAGTATGCTACAATGGGAGATCTGAATCACCATTGTTTTTAACTTTATCAAGCACCTGAATAAGCCGAGCACAACACACCTACAATGAGAGTCAACACGTGGGGCTATACATTGAAAACACAACCAAACCATTCAAATTAACGTTTGTAATTTTCGAAATATTTTCATTTCAAGTAAAATTCCATTTATCAGAATTCAATATTTTAATCAAGCAATCGCATTTTAATGAATATAACACAGTTTGATGTTTTTTTCGGCAGGATCTGCATTTTCATTAGCGGGTATTCCAACACAACATATTACAATTTTACATTTTGAGATAAAATTATTTATATTTTATAAATTGAATTTTATTTCTCCAAATTTTATTGCAGACGTTCTGATAAGGAATCAGAATAAATGCTTGACTTCGATACACCATTCAAGGCAATGTATTCAAGGGCGAGACAGGGAGAATGGGCTTCTGCAGAAAATATTGACGTATCATTTGATAGTCGGTTTCAAATAACGGCATCTTGGAAGCATGGCTGCGGCGACCTTATGATCACCTTCGGTACCAATTGAAAGTCCTTACATTTCAACTGTAATTTTGCAAAGGATGAACGGAGAGCGTACGATTCAGTGTAAGATTTGACTGTCTCACGTAGATATATATATCAGTCGAAATCTTGCAGATGATTGAATAGTGTCAAAAGTAACTGGGGTGTTTTCTGGGAGGTAGAAGTACTGTTTTGAACATTTGATAGAAGGTATAATTCAGCTTATGATACAACGGTGTCCCGAGCGGCTTAATCCCCGCTCCTATGACCTGGTTCGGTTTGGTTTTGATGTGTAGATATTAATGACGGCTCGCGTGCAGTAATAACATTGACGGGGATGGGACTGTCGGGACGGCCCTTTGTACTTACCCTGATTCAGACGCTGATGAGCGGATGAGTGTTCAATATGAATGTGTTAGATGTTTGTGACACGTTCCTTGTGACACGTTCTGGTTTTCCCACTACTTTTTTGCTGAGTAGGAAACCGATCACTGCTTTGTTAATTCACTAATGTATTCCCCAGTGGAAGGACATGCTTTAATGTAAAAGAACATAAAAAGTGAATTTCTGATATCATACTTGAAATACCAATACGGTGCACGGATACCATCGCTAACATCACTATTTATGGAACGTTGGAGTTTTAGTTGATCAGGTTTAACGTTCAATTAACAGCTAAGGTCATGTCGTGGTAAGGTGTATAATCAAGGGAGAGAATCTGTGAGTGTCATCGTACATATATTATATATAGACTTTATTTATTTTACAACAATTATAAAACAATTTTAACCTATATTAATCACGCTTGTTATCCCAGATGTTAGCGCGCGCCACGTCATCGTACATGTACTTTACTATGATGTAACGAGATTATTCATAAAGGAAGAAGTTTAAATCGGACTACGATATATTTGATATTAAATGATTTTCAGATTATATATCCTGTACGGTGAAACTTCCTCTGGGTCTTCACATGACAACAATATCGTCATTTTTATAGCAAATGGTTCAAACTTTAGTTAAGAGTTGTACTGCTCCTTTTCGAATGTGTTTTTCCGTAACTGATATTGCTACACTAGATACGAATAACCAAATATATTTCTTGTATGATAATAATAATAATAATAATAATAATAATAATAATTCGAGGTTCTTATATACATCTTTATCACAAACTAGTTCGTAGATCGTCTCAAAGCGGTTCACAAATTATTATCGTGGCTTTTGCAACCAGCCAATATCTTTCTCAACTCCCTGAGAGCATCACGCCGGTACTGCCATTTCGGCGTTCACATCTATCATTTTACAATTCTTGCACTACCACGCACTCAATTACAGCTGAGTAGACTAGAACAATTGCTTTAAGATACAACACAGTGCCGTGCCGTGACTCGAACTCACAACCCTTCGTTCACGAGCTCAGCTTCCTTCCACTAGACTACCGCGCCTCCTGCATGCTATCATTATATTGTTTTGATTAGTTAACAGTTAGTTAGTTAGACTTGGCTATGTAAGTTAAGGCTGTCATAGATACACATCGCCTGACATCATTATATTGTTTTGATTAGTTAACAGTTAGTTAGTTAGACTTGGCTATGTAAGGTAAGGCTGTCATAGATACACATCGCCTGACATCATTATATTGTTACATTTGTTATTTAATGTTAAATGACCTATCATATTGTCTGTCTGACAAAATGAGAAATCAAAAATAACAATAAAAACGAAATAAAAATGCATGTTCTGGCCCTGGGATTATGTGAAAATTTAAGGCTATAGTTTTTGCTTAGCCAATCACGTACTTTCTTTTATCACTGTATATTATTATGAACTTTAATTACAATTCTGAGACACCCATATTGCTGCCAAAACAATGAGACAATAGCGGCGTTAATATGTCATTGTGTGTCCGCTGGTGTAGAACATGTTACATATTTATCTAATACCTAGGTGTATAAACAGAACGTGAAATGTAATACGCTCTTAGTATATACCCAAACCCTAAAACGGAGATAATATATATAATCATGTCCGATTTTTTGACCGCCAGTAACTAGGACGACTCACATATTGACCTCAAACTCTTTCAATGTTTTGTTTACATTAATAAACCCACGCTACCTCGTCATAACCTGTGATTTCTAGAAGAATCATTTGAATACAATACAGTACACTATTTTTTTCTGGTTAGATTAATATAATATAATTTCGATAAAGACCACTCTCCTGAATTATATAAGGAGACGTAATGGCGGTAACATTGACATCGTTCCTCACCGACTTTCATTTCCGATTTTAAGAGACAGGTGTGTAGGGATATGTCGCTAAAATGAATAAACATGAAAGGTTTAAGAGAGAAATGGTCTAAAGTGTTGCGATGAGGGCAGCAAATTATCATTACTTTGGTAAATATCCCGGTAGCAGAAGGCAGAATAAAATCCCCGATTCTGTAAGGGGTCGGATATAAGTCACCTATTACGAAGGCGTGACGTGGCTTAGGACTGGCCTATTTTGTTTCCAAAACATGTCGGGGTTTGTCAGCATATTTACATTTGATTCATGTTTGGTTTGATTTTGTTTAACGGCATATTAACAGCTAAGGTCATTTAAGGACGTGCGTCCATGTGTGTTGTGTAAGCACGCATGGGTGTATGTGTGCAGGAGACAGGGTATGTGTTGATGTACATTTAATTCCTTATGGATCTTCTTCTTCTTCTTCTTCTTCTTTTTCTTCTTCTTCTTCTTCCGCATAATTGCATCCTTGGTTTTATCGAAGATTATGCAATGTTATATAAATTAGAGACAAAAAGACAATTGTTTCAGCATTATATATTTCCTCCCTCATTGACTCATGGTGAGTTTATAGTGTGCTTGTCGTATGTTAACCAATACATACAAATAAAAAATACTGTTTAAATAATGACACGCTGTTAAAATACAATGGATAAGAACATTCTTTCACGCCTTAATTAAAACCGTGAGTATTATAATATCATGAGGAGCGATCAATTGTCTTGAATCTTGCTTTTTTAATTTGATTGAATAACGGGTTTGCTATGACGTAACAATGTCTGTGTGTGATGTACCGACTAAGAATGGGGAAGGGTATTACTTATTTCCGGCAAAGGTGTTAATTTGTGATGGACAAGGCTGAAGGATTAGTAATATATCGACGTTAAACGTAACACGTCAACGTTCTATATCCTGGTATCGGATATATTTAAACCACGTGATCTAGTGACTTGCAATCGCGTAATCCTTACATATACCATAACATTAGTGTAACTGTACAGATATTTATAAATATATTTGTTTTGTATCATCAGAAAGAGGCTTTGTATGGACGATGTGGTAAATCCTCGTCCTATTTCACCTTTAAAATCAGTAATGCCGTTGTAATATTCTCTAAAAGGGCTGTTTGATAATGGAGTACAATATTTACTTACACCAGGCCTATACAGCGTTTACAAACGTTCATAAGTATACAATTTTTCCAATTGACGTCAACTACATCAACGGTTGCTTGTGTGACACAATAGCACGGAAGGGATCCTGATATTTGCATATTCTCAGTTTAATAGCATACGTCCCTACGTAAGTTGTATTGCTATTTATAGTAATAATGTCACCGATCATTATATATATATACTATATATAAATATTTGAGCTTCCACACGATTTCCATTGATGCTATAAGTATGTTTTACTGCTGTATCGTGTAAATATTATAATTGGATCATCACGGTTTTTTACACGTATATGGTTTACGGAGAGCAGCAGGTTAAAGGCAATACAAACAGAGGTCAGACAGGTGTGTATACTACCTGTGTAAGATCCAACGGACGGCCACCCAGAACTCGTCTGTATCATGTCACGTACTTATACAACTTTATAGTTATATTATCAGAATAAATATAAAAATATAATTTTTAGTTTATTTTAAAATTCAGTGTTGTCTTTAGCTCACCAATCCTGAAGACTAATTTGAACTCTTCCAATTCAAAGTTTGGAATAGTTCATTAAGAATTTTTATGTTTGAATAACTTAACGAACTAAAAACGTATTTCACATAACAAGTATGCTTACGTATGTTTTAATTGATACATGTATTATAAAAGTGTGTTAGAACCTTTACATAAAATGCCTGCATTGACAACACATATGAGGAATTGGTGCGTGATTCCGCCGTTATTCGAGAATCGTCACATTTTTATAAGATCAGGAAAAATTTACTTTGATTTTATCGTTACCTAACCGTTAACTGGATGAAGTAAAATGTTTCAATTTAGTAGTAACCTTAACATACCATGTTCGGTCAAATAAACAGTAATGTTTTATAAGGTATCGTGCAATACAATAAATAGCACTCTAAACTCGTCATCTAGTTTGCGCTATTACAAGAATTTGTACCCTTATACAATTGTATTATATCTTAATATGTTTGACGTCCTATTTACACCAACGGAAAGCTAATGGACGTGCCTTCATGTGTGTTGTATATGCATGTGTGCTGTAGACAGAGTATGTTGGTGTATTTGCCTCCCTGTGATAGCGCGGATCTGATGCCGACTTTATAGTGCTATTTCATTATCAGTTATGCTGATCGTTAAGCAGGGAATAACCACAACCATTGTGTAGGACTTTGGTATGTCCAGGCCTGGGAACAAAGCCCATTGCCTTTCACTCGGGCGAACGCTCAAAGTTAAAGTCAAACATGAGGTATGGCCAAGGAAGGCGTGATGTGTGCCGGAGACAGGGTATGATGGTGTTCCGCGCTACTTTATAGTGCTATCTCACTGAAATACCATGCCGAAAGCACCCAGCACAACATTCCGCCCAGTCAGGAGGTCAATTAATCACTCACTGTCTCCAGTACACATCCGTACATTACACAGATGAATCCACGTCCATATATATGGTTACCTGTCAATATGACGCTAAACCAAATAAATCAAAATTATTAACACTACGTTATTACTAACATCTAGCTTTGTGTTAAAACGTTAAGACATATAGTAACGAAAAACTGTTTATCGAGGGTACATGTACGATATCTATGAAAACAATTAAGTTCGTATGACCGAATTATGATTATCCATTATTTGTACGCAATGACCTGTCAACGGTATTTGATTTTGTAGTCTCGTGTTTGATGATCATCTCGATAAACCTCGGGATAGGGCGTGACCTTCTATTTATAGATATGATATAAAAGAAACATGATGCGTGATGAAAACTTCGTCACCTGATCGATTTTTGCACTTTTGTCGCTGTAATCTTTTTTATTGCATATACAAAACACATTCCTTTATTTATGTTTGCTGTCTCGTTACCTTGATCGGTAGATGTGAAGGACGTGATTGAAATCTTGTCACCATTCAGAATGAACGTTCTGTATGCACCTTTCGTTGCATTGTGATTGAGGTAGGGTACCGCTGGGTCATTCCGACTACAACACACACACAGGCAGTACACACATGGAGCGTATCAATGTCTGCGATGTACGTCCTTTAAGATATTAGCTGTTAATAGGACGTTACACCAATACAACCAAACCAAACCAATTGCTGTATTAGCCGTTTTACTGTGTAGCGCGGGTTCGAGTGCTCTACAGGGGCACCTCTGAAAAATAGGCCTGCTGTATCCATTGCACAAATGTAGGCCACTTGCAGAATAGGAGTTTTTCTATGTCCTCTCTTTATGGAATATTAAGGAAACCGTTATGGTAACAATTTGGATCTATATCTTTGCCTTTCTCGCTTAATTGTATTGGTGTCTCTGTATACATCGCTATATATTTGACTCTAGCTGTTGCGAGAACCTTGAACTACAAACAAACAAACAGGGTCCCAAACTGAAATAGCCTGCCGAAGTCCTCCCATACATCAGTGCCTCCGTGCTGGTCACTCTCTAAATGTGTATGCTAAAATATATTCTTCCACTCAAGTGTTGTGGATCGCTGCTAAATCTATATTATTTTACATTGCACTTACACACTTGTTGTTCTTTGATATGCACCATTTTTCCGCAGCAGACAGCAGACAACAGACAGCAGACAACAGACAGCAGACAGCAGTCAGCAGACAGCAGACAACAGACAGCAGACAGCAGACAACAGACAGCAGACAACAGACAACAGACAGCAGACAACAGACAGCAGACAACAGACAGCAGACAGCAGACAACAGACAACAGACAACAGACAGCAGACAGCAGACAGCAGACAACAGACAGCAGACAACAGAAAAAGAAAGGAAAGACTGGCCCTGACAGGATAGACCTGGTGTCAGGATGCTGACGGAAGCCAGCTGTTAAGGTCAAAAGAACATTGTGTCCACATTGATTGTACAGGTTTAACGTCCGTCCCATCAACAGCGCAGGTCATTTAAAGATGTGCCTCCATGTGTGGTGTGTCTATGCATGCAATCGCGTATGTGTGGCGGAGGCAGGGTATGTTGGTGTATTCCTTATGATGGTGCGGATCTAATGCCGACTTTATACTGTTATCTCACTTAAATACCATGCCGAAAGTATCAGCTTGGCTACTTTTGTGACGTCTCCTTAAACAGTCTAAAACTTTGCATGGGGTCTCATTGTTATTATGATAACGGATCAACTACAAAAGCAACTTGTTCGTCAAACGGAAAGATACGAAAGCAGCAAGACGATATTAGAGGCTCCCCTCTGTGTGTACCGTATGTTAGACAACTTGGATTTCCAACTTGGTGGTCCTTAGCATCACCGATGAGTCCTAGAAGGGTGAAACAGCTGCATGATACAGTCTTATTCATTCTTTTCCATACTTACCCTATTTAGGCTTTTACCAAATTTTAAAAGGTGCACCCACCTGTGTGTGTGTGTTCTATTTTACGAGATGTCGCAATGTGGGTAACCAATCAGTAGAGGACAGATAATTAAGTATCCCATTCAGCAGGCATTCACTGCATAATGTAATGCGATATGTGTAGTCGACTTAAACGATAATGCCAAAGGATATGTCGGTAACACCCAGGTCTGCTGCATTTGTGCGATCGTTGTAAAATAATGATGTATAGTCCTTTTATTCCCGAATATTTGAATATATCACAAAAAGTTTATCTTGTTCGATTGATGCTTTGATGTACTGCTATTTAAGATATATTCATGAACAATTTGTTTTTACAAAATCTCTCTGATGGATTTGTACCACCCATACTTATTTAATTCAGTGTAAATGTATAAAATATTACTTCCTTTTTTCTAATGCTCAAATAAGGCATTATTATATGTTCGGATTTGAGGTATGTAAGCGCATATATTATAACTTTATAACTCACATATCGTGTACATGTGTCAATGTCACGCGATTCTCGTGCTCCTGTAGCCACTTTCCAATGGGGCCAACCATGAAGCCACTCTTCAGAAACTTTTTTCTCTTGTCTATTTAGAAAAGACTAAGCGATCGAAACAAATAGCTAAGGAAACATAAATTATTTAATTTTTTATATTGTACATAATCAAATACCATTTAAACCCAAATTATATAAATAAGAGCACCTAGGTGCGTACTGTTTGACTATTGTCGTAACTTGTACTTTGATGTTATTGACCTTGGGTACCCACGGGGCACTTCACGTTATCATCACCAGACACTCGAGAGGTGTGCTAACCACCAGACACTCGATGTGTGTGCTATCGACCGACCATGAACATATCGTGCTTCTGGACATTGATCTCGTATCGCCCCACTGAAAACGGCAATAGTTTGGTACCGATACATAAAAAACCCCAGATCGTACGTGCGGCCTTGACCATGTAATTATACTAGCGTGTTTTCATGTGTAATATGATCTTACATCATCTTCAAACACCACTTAAATATGAACTTATCTGATTTAGGTACACACCTACTCACACCAGATGCCGTGATGGCGTTTACAGATAATGATAGACCACTAAAGTGTGTCAATCATAACATGAACATCCCAGCAGGGCCCATCATGCTGACATTCGCCACTCCAATACGCAATGGTAACGTTTACCAAATAATGCACGCGGTAGTACATTGTTAAACAGCAGATTTGCACACATTTATTTTACATAGAAAAGACACACAGATTTCGTACACGTCTATACAAAGATAGAAATAAGCATGTTTATTCATACGTATCACATGGAACTGTGTCACTAAGTCAATACAACACGTCATGTGGTTTGCGTGCGGTTTGTAATCGTGTAATATGAACAATTGGAAATTAAAATCTTGTGATGACATCACAAGCTTTCAGAATAAAGTCCATTTTGGTTTGTTTTGTAGGGTTTAACGTGCTATAAACAGCTAAGGTCATTTAAGGACGTGCCTTCATATGTGTTGTGTATTCGTGTATGTGTGCCGGAGATACGACGTCACAATTTAAACAATATCAAAAGACCTAATGAGCAGAAATATTAGATGTAACGAATAAAAAGATGGCAAAAAAGTTTATATTCAGTAATTTACATGTTTCAAAAATCCTTGAATCGTTCCCATTTTCTGAACGATTAAGAAACTAAAATTCCGATTTTGCCTGATAATCTCGCTACGATGACCATTCTTAGACCAATCTCAGTAACCTCGTGTGGAATAGAAACACCTAGATAATCAGTTGTGAAAATGGAGGGAACAATGAGTAAGTGTCTTCTGCAAGATATCCAAAGCATGTCCAAATGATGATATCAGTGTGTGTACTTATATCTTAAAAAAGCATAGAACTGCAAAAAACAGAGTATATAACTAATGCTCAAAGGGCCTTTTTAATTTCACGAGTATATGTCGGAGTTATAATATATTATATTTAGACCTGACGATATGTGATGGCATTCTCACATTAGGCATTATCCGAACTTGGTTGTTAGGCCAGTGTTTATGTTAACACTTTTAATCACTGAAATGGACACTGACTTCTCAATGGCCTTTAACTAAAGAATTCATACACCCGGTATTAAACATGTTAATAAGGCGGTGTCCATGCCTTCGTCTCTATTCAAAAATCCACCATAAACCTATTTCCACACCTTTACTTCATTCATCAATTAACTACCTGTTGGCTAAAATGTCGCCACATTTACATTTCAAATCACAAAAAAATGATTACATTAATGACGCTGGGTTTTCCCCGCGTATGGTGCAATACCTACGTCCTGGGAACGTCTAGTACTCGACACCTGACGCTCCGGTCTGTTTATAGCATAGACAAAGTTTATAAATAGACATGAGCCACATCCCGAGCGAGGCACCGTACTGTCCTGGCTCAGGTCATTACCTTCAACCTTCACACGAATGTATCACACAATAGAAATGTCACAACCTCAATCATTGAAAAGAGTAAACGACACTTCATTCAGCAAAATAAAAGATCCACACGTGTACAGCGCCAACAGAAGATTTTGTTTTTAAATGGTAGTATTTGAAGTCCTAAAACCTAGGTCGACGATGTCGCCACGTAGCGTTAGATGATTCTCGAATATAACACTACATTAATTAAGGAAGAAGCAGTATATCCTAACCAAATGAAAGTATTTCAAAGCTGCAGGTGTATATGTGTTTGTCGCTTTCCTTTCTCTTTTTATGGCGGTTTGGTTTAACATTTTATCAACAAATAAGGTCATTTAAGGGCAGGCCTCCATTTGCTTAGGATGAGTTGGTTTATCGTATTTAACGTTATATCACCAGCTTCAACAGCTAAGGTCATTTAAGAATGTTCCTCCGTGTGTATGAGACAGAATATGTTGATGTAATGGTTTCAGTGCGATAACACGGTTCTGATGCCGTCTTTATGTTGCTATCTCATTGAATATCATGCCAAAGGCACCCAGCATAGCATTTCACCGGACAACATTATGCTGACAGCGGGTAAACCAGGTTTTGTCATTTCTGTAAAAAATGAACTTTATGAAGGGAATTACTATTACCATTTTAAGAAATTTGGTGACTATCTACTTTCTGTTTAAGGCGGTGTCTTCCTAGGCACCCGTCTTTATATGACCCTGACTTTTGTGAGGACGTTAAACCCCCAAACAGAAACAGACACTAAGATATGTGCTATATAGAACATATATAAGTCTTTCGTTTGTCTGTTTCTTTGCGTAAAGAAACATACAACTGATTTAAAAAACCCATTTCATTTACACTCTCAAGGGTTGTAAATCAAATTAGGTTGAATAGACTCGAATCAATCTGTCTTTTGAGAAACTGATTTCAATCTAAAAATAACACCATTAAATCGTGTGCGTTTAAACCATATCTGCATGTTCCAACGTGACACCACTATACTAGGACCAATTATAGGCCCAGTTAGAATAAAATCCAATGTCTTGTGTTTAGTTATGTAAATTAGCAAGTATTAAACAATTATTTCTATTTTATAGATGAACGTGCCATATTTGTGTAGTATAAGTTCTGACAAATATGAGCACGCCACAAATAAGAAGACAATCACTGCAATTTAATGTCCAGATCAGTTTTGGTCGCAAGGCCGTATGTGGTCGGCTTTGGCGGTCTGAAGCATATAACGCTCAGACTGTTTCGTTAAGTAGTGTGTCTCCATATGCATATAGCATTATGTAGACACAATAACACATCCTTGTTATGTTTTTCTGTTATATATTTGAAAGGTATGCATTCACTTCGTAAAGCTTAATTCCAATTCAGATAATATATTGACACATTATTATCATCGGGCGGATTGGTAGAATGGCTCACACATCGGCCTTTCACGCACGCGGCCGGGGGTTGATCCCCGAAGTCGTCGTAGGCATAGAATACTCAGAAAAAAGTGCTTTTCTCTTGCCCACACAACTCCAAAACCCCAGGTGGAGTATAAACTGGTCTGGGGTAGATGTTGTGGTATCTTTGCTGTAGCATTCCAGTGAGGTGGATTTTTTATGATGCCGTTGGAAGCCCGGTCTCACTATAAACAGAACGCAATACATCTCCAGCACACACGCAGGCACACACATAAGGATATATTAGCCAGGTAGCGTATGACTAGTAAGTAGCGCCTGATAAGGCAGCTCCTGCGTATTCCTCAAAATTGTATTAATTAATGTTTATGCTAAATGTATTGATTAATTAAATTGTATATATATGTACTGGAAAGCGCTCTAGAGTGGCTAGATTATATTTCGATAGGGCGCTATATCAAAACTTGTAAATTATTATTAATGTTATCATATATATATTAGATCAGTATTGACAATGAAGAATTGTCGACGTTTGTAGTTTGAAAAGTAAAACAGGACCATTCTGGTATATATCAATAGGAAATCAATGGTTTGTTAACATGTATATTTCGTTTAGTCCGCTCGTTACAATGTTTCACACTTGTGATGCATCCCTGACATCTGTAATCAGTGTCAGCTACCCAGCGATATATCTCGTGCCGGCGTTCAATTTACTATGGGAAACAAGTTCATTCATGTTGCCGACGAGATAGGATGTGCAAACCTGTTGTAGAATATATTTATTTGATTGGCATTTTATATCTATTTCCTTTCCCGTTTAACATGTCAATCAGTAACCAAACCCTGCCTCCAATTTAAATATCTATTTTAAGGTATGATGTCAATTCATTGATAAAACACCCCTGATCATATTGCATCAGACAAGCGTAACATCAGAACAGAGGCTGTTTTTATTGATTGAGATGCATGTCAAGCTATACTGGAAAAGGAACTATGAAGTGAAAAAGGATGGAAGAATAAAACCTTTCTAAGGACAAGTGAAAATATAATTTCCCCGCTGTATGATGTCCTTGTACAACCATAGGATGCGACACTCTATGCGTTTGTATGTGACGTCGCAAGGAAAAAAATGGAATGACGTCAATTTATACAAACAGATTACATCCTATTTTAGCTTACCACCTAGCGTACAAAGTTCTGTTCAACTTTAAGAAGTCTTACTTTTAGGGATGGGAGATTTTTTATGGTCATAAAAAATAATAATTGACCTGACTTTGGGAGCGATGTAGAAATAGCATACGTTCGTAAAATGTCTCTTGGGAATTTGTATTCAGCAACTAAATTAATCATGTAACTTATGAGAAATAAACACTTCTTAAAGTCCCGCAATTTGAGGTTACAATAAACACGGGGAAATGCGTTAATGCGTTTAGAGTATCACATAATGGTAAGGATATCCATGTTTTTACCGATCACTGTCTTTATATATCAACTTTAATGATTATATACGTAAACAGTTGCAGAAGCCTGGTGTATGACATTTCCTTCGTGGATTTTAACTTACCAGGGATTTGTTTGTCTTTGAATTTCGCTACAATGACCACCTGTAACGTCAAACGAATTCGGTATGTATATATCTACGGTTAAGTATTCATTATTTAAACATATCTAACTTAATTAGAAAGTTGGATAGTTTCCTGCTATGATTCGTCATCGTATTGAGCTGACGTATGTTTATACCAAACCTGAATCGCAATGTCCTGCAAGCATGGGATATAGTTCCCTATAATTTGTTTACTTGAAGTATTGTAACTCCCTACTGTTCCCATGCGTTGGACTCTCCCTATAGGCAGTTGTCTTCACAGACCTTGACTGTTGACAATCTTTATACCCACACAAACAAACCATTTCCCTAACAAACTAAAGCAAACCCCAGTTAGCTTTTTACTGAGTTTCTTGTTGATTGGTCCTGTGTTTATTTACTTTCGTTTTTATTTGATTAACAACAAGACGACGGTTCCTTGTGTTATGTTTCTATTTTATATTTTTGTTTTTGGTCTTTTTTGTTGTATGCGTTTTTATTGTACTAAAGTTTAAAGTCGTGGCAGAGTCTCGCAGTTAAGATATGTTTTAATACAAAATGACAATGATTATAACCCAATGCCTTTATCTGAATTTATTTGAATGCTTTTGATAATATTCACTATTAATACAATCGACACATGTTTGTTTTTTAAATAAGAATCAAAAGATGTAAATATTTAGAAATTAATTTTTCTTATGGGGAAAGTTTAACAAAGTTCACATTTTATCATTTGGCCAATTCATCGGTTAAGGGTTTATCACTGGAACGAAATAAAACAACACAAACGGTGTAAACAACTCATAACTGCTTCTAAACACCCACAATCGCACCCTAGTTGCAGCAATACTTCATTTCCATACCCACATGCATCTTATATTTACAAAGTTCTCTTACTTTCTTCCAACTAACTCTTTTTTCCGAGAGAACGCATTTAGTTCTGGATATAATATATACCTTTATCATTTTTGCTGCCGTTTTTAACAGGTAAGAGTGATGAGTGATAGTTCAACAGTGTTATAACATTAATGAATGCACCGTTTACAACCAGTAGTACACGTACCATGTATATGTCATTTAAGCATTATAAAATAATACACCTCCACTATCCCATTCCTGTTACCGAAAATACCTGAACGAAAAAGCATATAACTGTTTGTTGGTTTTCAGATCAATTTCAACTAAAAACACGTATTGTTTTTCAATCAATGAAATAACCATCACATCTTTTTTGTCTAGCTGACATTTTCTCCCGTGGTCAGGGTATGCATCTTTCAATGTGTATTTCAACAGTCATCGAGTTTCCATTTACATCATCGCTGAAAATTTCATCGAAATAATGTATGTTATACAGAATTGTGTTTCAGATACTCATTGTAATACTAACATCTAATGATCACATGTTTATTGATATATTATTAATTCCTGGGTTCCACTGCATACCATTCCATTTCCCACTTTCCCTATTCACGTATTTTTTCTGTTGTTCATATTAATTCATTTCTGCAGCTAGTGTTGAAAAAGTTGATTATGAAGCGGGTAACACATTTACATGTTAAAAAAGTTTAAACCATTGTTTATTTGTTTCTATCATTTTTCCCTATAGGCTATGCGGACAAAGTTGGGTTCTAATTTTGATGTTGTGCATTTGCTGATCAACAGCACTAATCTAATATAGAATTGACAATATACAAATACTGACATCGACTCCTGCAGTTCTTGTATTGATATTCTATGTTCAAATATCCGGATTTAAAAAACACTTATTATGCCAAAATGCATTACAACATTTTTTTTTTAAATTAAAAATATTTTGTACATGTATGATTAACAACGATAACAAGAAGCATGCTCATAAGTAAGCACTTTTTACTTTAAATTATCTGTAGCACAACTTCATACAGTGCTATCAACTACTGATAACCGGGGCGTTCTGTGGAATGTTTTAAGTTAATCACAACTGTCTAGGTGTTGTGCTGAGCACTGCTGTTGGTTGCAGTACATTTATAGACACTCAATATAATATAATGTTACATAACTTGTATGTATTTGTTTGGGATTTACCGTTCTCGCAACAGCCAACGTGATATAACGACACTACCGGGCAGAAAAAACAGCAACGGAAAAAAGAAAGATAAAGATTCAAAGAGTTGTGGGGGCAGCAAATCGATTTTGTTTTCCTCAATATACCCTTAGTAGAAGATCCCGAAAAAACATTCTACAGGGGGATTAACAAAATCGCCTTCTACGACATGTAGTTTGATACACAGCATGCTTTTACTTTTCTCGAACCCACAGGAACATATATTCAAATCATCAGGCTATTACAGTTTATCGTAAAGTTGTATGAACAAACAAACAGATAAACAATATCCTGTAACAGTTGTCTAAGGTCGATCTGTATCATACTGAGTCGCTTACACACAAATATGTCTGTCATAATAGTAGTCTACGTTGAACTACCTGCCTGAAAGTGGGATGCAGCAGGCTAATAATATGCATTATTTGTGGTAAACCAGTGTTGTTGGTGAGAAAGTGATAAGCCATGTCTCCGTCTTCCGTAAATCATTAGCATTATTGCACTTTAACGTGAACTGTTAATTTATTGCATGTTTATAATATAAAATCACTGAAGCTGAAAACGAATCACACATATTTTGAAAATTGACTTCATCACTTTATATAAAAATAAATATCTACATACCAGGAAACGAAAATATTACCTTGAAAGCAAGTTACTGCGACAAAAAAGTATGATTTTTTTCAAATATGTGTCAATTTGCAGTGATGCACTTCAGCCTTATATAATCTGATTAAGACATATTAGTTTTTAATATATAACAAAATCTATGTGATTTATTGATCATGTCGCCAAAGTTATTGGCCCAATGACAGGTAACGTTATTACATATATTTAAAATTTTCTGTCGGCGATAATTTTGAATCCCTTAAATAACTTGTTCTGATTTAGTAATCAAAGTAAAACAAATCTGATAATTGTAAATCGTTTCTGTATTTGTCATGAAGTAACTCAATCATGCATCTGGCTAGTTCCTTGAATTAGATCACTCTAATAGAACGCCTGACATTTAGTCGACTTCAAACTCAGATATAAAACTATTTGAAATTCAAACCGCAAACACGGAAATGAATATGATTGTAAAAATTATAAAAAAAAACCTCTTCAAAGAGCATGCATCTAACACCCGTGATATAAATACACGTGAAGTGAGGCAACACAGTTATATATGGTTGCCCTGAATTAAAAACATATAAATGTCCTTTAGTATGATTAATGACATTACAGACAAGAATATGGTATCCAACTGCATCACGTAAACCGCTATTCGGCAGCTAATGTGGGACTCCCTTTACAATCAAGGGGTTATTTACTTTTTAACTGTCACTGAAGCAACCAAAGTTGATCTGCTGGCCAAATTGCCATATATAGGGAAAATAGGGAAAATTATATTCACGCCTCTCCTTCCTTCTTTTCCTTTTGGTGGTGTCTCTATAAGCACCCCTCATCACATGACCTCAGACGTTTCATGGAAAACAAATCCAAAACAAACGTAAGCTGATGAATCTCCTTCACAAATAGAACAGGTTTGCTCAAATATGACACTTCAAAAATCGTTATAGGACACATCACATACTGCCCTTGCATGCATAATGATGATCATATATATAATACCTCTTCGTACCAGCAGCACATACACATACATTACACACATAGCGCAACGGCCTTAAACAACCTTAGCAGATAGTAGGACGCTAAACCAATTAAAATCAAAACCAGTCGTGCCGTTGAGCCAGTTTCTACTGAGTCTGCTTATATGACCTGTTTGTTGGTAATTCAGAAATCATTTTACTAATCGCTGAGTAATGATATAATATCATCGTAAGGTTTCGCATCTTATAAGAGTAATGTAGGTGTATTTGCTAGAGGCAAGTGATTTTGTTAGTGATTTGCATGTTTGTTATAGTGCGAATCTGATGCCGACTCTAAAGTGCTACATCATTGAAATACCATGCAAAAAGGCACCAACACAGTATTCCACCGTTAACTGTCAATGTCGACAACATAGGAAAACCGTTACATTGAATTGTTTAGGATGGAGGTAGGCTAGATTAATAAAGTCCCTACTCCGATAAACGTCGTGTATTGTATGTAGTCTTCGGAGGTTTAATTTCGGTTAATTCCTATTATAATGTAATACCAGGCACAAATTATATCATTCATATTCATTTCATTAAAGGAAATTTGTTTTGAAATTACATTTTTAAAATGTCTCAGTGAAATGTATAAATCTGCTATTCAATTGCTGTAGCGAATATGTTTTATCTAACTTTGCCAAAAGGGTACAAAATATATTCATTGGTACAAGTTCAGGGTATAGTGTTAAAATCAATACAAATATGAAAATAAATCATTCAAAGTTTTCTGTTTCAAGAAGGAGAACAGTAAATATTAACCTAACGGTTCGACAACTGCTTTGATGGTTACAAAGAAAACTCCACTGTTAGTCCTGTCATCTCCTACTGCGTGAGTACAAATATTAGAATAGGAATGTAACATTTGGCATGCAGCTTCGTTATGTCGATTCCCTAGTTGATTAAATGTTCAAAATGACGGAGCTAAGCGGGTATTTAATCTCCGAGCTAAGTATTGCACTGCTTGTTTTACTGCATAGCGGAGAGACCGCGTAACATATGTTTGGATCTAACTTCCGTCCCATTGGCTCTTGTGTAGGACGAGCACCGTCTAGACATGACGCCGCACATGTCAACAGTTATCATAGACTTACTTAACACACATCGGTGCCACTCCCAAAACAGGGCATAAACCACTTACAAAATGTCAATAAGATTTAATAATTTCTGACTTTTTAAAGGTTACCAGAAGGATGGCGTCTAAGTCGTGACCACACAAACAGATTCTACTAATATGGACTTCGCATGACGTTTATAGCCATAATAAGGAACAAAATATGAGGATTGTATTATTCTATTTATAGCAGGTTACTACGAAGTCAATGGCGTTTACTACGTACGAAAATTATGGTTAAATAATAGGATTATATAGCGTGTCCAGTTCTTTATGAAAAGGTCAGATTATCTTGTTATATATACAGTGATATGATAAGTCGATTTCACTATGATCCAGCACGTTACATTAATAAACATTTGTTAGCTGTTATGTGGAACCAGATGTTTGTATACATGTGTTACTATTTTCAGGTAATACGCAAGAAAAAAGCTCTAAACGTCATCATTTGTTGTGTTCATTACCCACCTACTCAAAGATTAGCCCCATCCTCTTAATTTATATGTCTGCATTCTTTGTATAATCAATACCCATTGTAACATATACCGTGTGATGTGCTTTCGGGAAACGTCGCCAAAACAAACTTTCACTGTACATCACAAAACAAACGTGTGAGGGAACGTCACCAAAACAGACAATAAATGTGTACGTCATAAACTTACATATACAAACTTAAACCCTTAAAGAATATCACTTAAAACATATAAAACGAAACAAACATATAGCTTTATATAAGGGAACATGCCAGATGCAAATTGAGAAAAGATGTCTTTAAATAACAATTTATGATATTCATTTCGTAATGTACATTATTTCAAATATTTCATTTCACGTGAATCCTTACACGCATTCTTATTTTGTTCGTATCGAGGATGATTTTAAGTTTCATCTCGCTAAAATGTCATAATCTAGCCACATAAACATGGCATTTTACTACGTTGTATTGTTTAACTACAAAGGTACCAGTATGCAGCAGACAATACCATACAAATAGCGGTTACAGTTATTAAGTTAGGGATAATAGACCAAGTTTATCCAAAGGATACCGCAGCAAACACCACGCAAAAACATTGATAGGATGCCTCAGTGAACCAGTCGGATAATAGGATCGTATTATGAAAGGACACAACTTCCCCATGTACTTATATGCAAACTGAATAGGCTTTGGTTTCATTTGGTTTATCTTTCTATTTCTAGAGAATTGAAATGATTTGATTTTGGGTTTATATTGTTTATCGTTCTATTAACAGCTTTTATCATTTAAGAGCGTGCCTCCGTCTGTGTTGTGTAATCGTGAATGTGTGTATGTGTGCCAGAGACAGGGTATGTTGGTGTACTTCCTAGATACTTGAAATATTGTCCTACTAACAGCTGTTATCATTTAAGGACGTGCCTCCTTCTGTGTTGTGTAGTCGTGAATGAGTGTATGTGTGCCGGAGACAGGGTATGTTGGTGTACTTCCTATATACTTGAAATGTTGTCCTATTAACAGCTGTTATCATTTAATGACGTGCCTCCGTCTGTGTTGTGTAATCGTGAATGTGTGTATGTGTGCCGGAGACAGGGTATGTTGGTGTACTTCCTAGATAATTGAAATGAAGAAATTGACAGCGTTTTTCCTTTGTTGATTCTATGCCCTATTTGTTTAGCTGACACAACGTTATCGCATAAGGACAAAACTCAATACAGATACTAAATGACACATCCAAACAAATGCATGATTAACACCGATAGCGCCTTAAGCGGAAATACGTGTTACGGAAGTGCTCATACCATATTATGCGTCTAAAATAAGGAAGATAACAACGTTTTTCTCCTGTACTCTTTTGCAGACCTTTAACAAAAAGAGTTACTTAGCACCAAACAACACTAAAAAAGGGTTCACAGAACGGAATGCATCAACTTTAAATAAAAATATGTAAAAGCGAACAATTTTACATAACATCTTATCATAGTTAACTTAGCATCCTAATATAGTAAACATAATATCATATTAAAGTTAACACAACATCACATTATAGATTATATAAAATTATATTTCAGTTGATAGAATATCATTTTTGCTGTTCAGATCGATTCAATGTGAATAATCGTATATAAAAGACGCAGAAACAATAGCAGACGACAAAGTCACAACAACGAATTCTACAGAAATGATAATGTTTAAACTGTATCGTATCTTGACACTGTTGTAATATATATTTTTATATATATATATACATATAAAAACAAATGCAAAGAGTTTCTTTAGAGGCTATTCAGGGGAACTCTTACATATGTATTCGATTTGATGATCCTGTCTTTTTGTCTTTTATTTTTATAACAAAAGACAATTCAGCCTGCTTGCTCAGTCGTAGAAGAAAACTAATGACATAGCCTATCTGTACTAATTGATATTCGTAACAAAATTAATTTATTCATAAATTACAAGGGGAATTTCTTTTATAAACTTGTATAATTTGGTTCTATATAAGTGTGTATACTAGATCCATATGTATAACCTACGTCAATACAGGCACTATATCATACTAGGAGTAAAAGTGGGAACTACAATGCGAGTCGTCATAGCAAGTCATTAACGACCACCTGCGGCGATTCGTTTCACGTAGTTTGATAATCAATCTGAATAACAGACCAAAGCTGGGGAAAAAATCGGCCAAAAAAATGCCCTATCATGTTCTGCGGTTGTAATTAAATGCATGCGTACGCGTGTATACGCCCGAGTTGTGGTTTCAATATCTATTTCATTACGTCGGCTTTAAACAACCGCATGCAAATCTGAATAGGAAGACAGGGTTCTCCGGTCTCTCCGATTACTTAATGTATTTCCTCCTAATTCGAGGGCAGGATATTATACCTCCCGCGCTCTTACAGATTAAGAACACGCCTAGGTTATGTTTCAGTAATTATTACTGCTAATCATGTGTTTCAGTCGCAGAAATAAGTTTCCGTTACCGTTGCCATTATTTTTGTAAAGAAGATTTGATTGGCATCATTACCTTTTAATATAAATTCGTGAAGCGACTCAATGACAGAACACATACGTTGAGTGAAACATTTTATTTGTTAGATTTGTTTCGGGTTAAACGTCCTTGCAACAGCCAGTCTCAAATGGAGGCTGGTGTCAAGGGATCCACCGCTCAAAAACCAAACAAGAGCAGGACAATAAGATTATACGTAGATCCCGTAGTTATGTTGAAATGAGTACAGCAGATCAATTTTAGTTTATTTAATGTCCTCTTATCAGAAAAAAACACCAGATTACTTCTCACGTACATACAGTTGGATATAGCATGCTTATTCTCTCTCTCTCTCCGTTGTAATGCATGGATTTTCCCATTACGAATGACAATCATGTATATAGAAAATGCATAACAAGGTACATATGTTACACATTCACAAGTCTTTATTTTAATGTTCGATTTACTTAGTATCTGTGACAGATAGCAATGCTCACATACATTATTTAACAAAAGATAATCGAGGCCGATCTCCTGCCACTCTTGGAAAACTCGAAATGTTTTTCTCCTTCTTTTCCCTCTTTTCGATTTCTGTTTTCTTTTGAGCCTTCTGTTATCTCGTTGTCAAAATAATGTTATCAGTTTGTTTTCATTCTAACGTGTCTATGTCGAGTTTTCAGAATGCATCGTTTCCTTATTCGTAAATCATTGATGAATTGGTATTTTTTATCACGTTCAATCACAATATTGCGTAACACTGACGTTCAAAAATATTATGCAACACAAAGCGGTGTTTGCAGAAACTTACAACAACTGACCACATTTATTCATTGACGTACTCGTTCCTTACTTGGTAAAAAGAAAGCATTACTCCACTCCTAGTTTGCCAATTAACCTGATCGGTGAGCGGGGTTCAAAGTACTATTTCAAGGATTTTACAGATAAAGGTGTAAATAACACATATAGGAAGCACGTGGTTGAACACTAAGTAAAACTAAATTCTGTGATTGAGACCACCAGTGATGTATCACAATTGAAAGCGTATTTTTCTTTCCGAAATTTGTATGCGGAAATATCGTATGTCTTCTGAAGTCATTTCAGATCAAATCAGACAAAACTTGATTTACTATGCACCTTTTATCAGAATAATGATTAGTTTAAAGTAGCCCCACAGTTATTTTGGACACCTACATTGTTTGCTGTGGAAAAAGCCCACTTCACAGGTTGTAGTCTTCAAAACAGCTAGTGTCATTTTAAGAGGGTATCCGAAGACAATAGGGTCAGAAATACAAATTTATTATTGAGTCTCGTCTAATCGAAATTTAATAACATGGACAAATATGTTTATTTGTTATAAGACTCCATTAATTGTTAAACAGCTTTATATTTATATTTACAATTTTTTAATAATGTATGTGTTAAATTTTGTTATGTTAAAGTATATGTAAAATAATAAATACGGTCGCAGTCTTTATTTAGAAGCATTTTATTTATGTTTTAAAGACATTGGATTGATCTTGGAACTCGAATGCAACTAGAACCAACTTACTGCTTCAAAGTAAGTCATATGGCTCATTATGCAAATCAATATGCGGAAAGCCTTTCGCCACAATACATCAACTTACCTCAATAAAATAGTAAGGTTACGCTATTTTTATCATCAGACAGGAGAATTTAATAGACAATCTCAAATATTCTTTTCCATTTAATTTTATGTGTGGTTTTTTCCACAAATGAATCATCAGTTTTCAGAAGAAACATTGACACACAATCGTAATTAGTATAATCATCAAACTTGCGATGAATTCTGATCTTAATGGGCTATTAATTGTAACCAGAACAATTATGCTGTATCACAACGGCTTCTAATGAAGGTTGAGTCCTCGTGCGCAGTGTCAATCCTATGGTTCCTTGGTGGTCAATATTTACCGCTAGATTCATCATTATCGTATATGATTAGAAGTCTTCTATAAAGACAATTGTTCTTTTCCATTTGCATGATTCACTACTGCAGAATTTGCAGAGGTTGGAGAATGATTTAACAATATACGCGTTGTTTCCCACTGCATGGTGTAAAACAACAAATGAAAAACGCTCCTTAGAATTGGGGATTGACATTGGAACCGTATAGTAAATGGACACTAGAGTCACCAAAATAACTCCGGTGCACCCAATGCATCAAAGGTGATCTTTTGTGTTCTTTTTATTTTTCTTTCCTCCCTACAACTTGTTCATTACCTCACGCTTCACTTGACAAACCTCGCATTTGGCCTTTGTGTAAAACGTTCGATAATATAAGAAAGGCAATGGGTTCTGTCAAAAGGCCACAACCTACCGAATTCCATAAAATGTTATTGACTGATACATGTTCAGCATTTAAAGAAATTAGAACAGAATAACCTGTGGTCAGTTTCATGCGATCGGCTGGAATACTGTTCTGGGTCCCATTGATAGTGTATTTCAGTGAGGCCACATGCTATCCACACTATCGCAAGAAGGCAATTATACCAACATACCACAGCCATCACTCATATGCATTTATTACAAATGTGGAGGCAGGTCCTTAAATGTTTTTAGCTGCTTAACTAAATAAATCAAAAACAGATGCCAAATAGCAAAATGGAACGAAACGACACCTTGGTTCATAATATAAGACTGGAAGCTACTCATTACTGTGTCAAAAAAAATCTCCAACAGATATGATGTCTCCAGAAACTATCGCGTACCTTGTATAATTTAGAGCCATATAACTATACCTGTCTAGTCAGTCACACGTTGTATCTATATAAACATACTATAATAACTTCCTTCAACTTGACGTGTACAAATTCATTGTAATATGGATTTTTTACGTAATTGGTCGTAAAGGCATTAGGTTTATAATTCATCAATTATCAACATCAAAGTTAAATGACATATAACTGTAAAAGCAGGAATGTACTAACTTATTTTGCTGATATTTAGCGTTATCTTAATCTCGGGAACTTCCCTAACTGTTTCAGTTGCGGTGACATTAATTCGCGTTTCTATCAACGTTTATGTCGCTATACACGTCAGTGATTGACTTTATAATTTACCTGCTGTCACCCTCTGTACCATTCGGAGAAATTAACTACAGTGGAAACGTTATATAATTCTAGATTTGATTATCTATCTGGCGACGCGAAAACCACCTAACACATCTTCTGATACATTACAAAATTTGATATTTTTACATTTCCACTCAATTTTGAATACTCTTTATGCATTCCTTACTTGGTAAAACTTCGCCTTGGTGTTGAGCGTTCGCCCAAACGAGGACATGTGGGGGTTCAGTTCCCTGACCGAAACAAACCAAAGTAATTAATATTGTCCCATGCTGCTGGTGATTGATGTCGGTAAACTTGATGTAGATTTTCTTAAATAAAACAAATCATTGCAGACTTTAAAGCTATTCCTGTCAATATAAAATGACAAGGTTCAATTGCTATTAATTCGTATTAAGGTAAAGAGTATTAACACTGCATCATTTTAAAAAGAATTCCTATCATACTACTTTATTTTCCATTCTATAAAGAAGACGAAGCTAACAAACTTCCCTTTCAAGTATTTTCATAGATCTGCGCTACACTGATTGGACGTTCACTGTGATGCAGTGCAAGTTAAATTTCAAAATAGCAAGGCTGGTAAAGTGTATGTTTTGCGAGTTCGATCACTGAATTTTGCAGTATTCTTTTTTTTTCAGTATCTATATTTCATTTTAAAATTTGGACATCTATAACTTTGTAAAATGCATTACAAAATACTACTTGAAAAGTACTTTTGCATGCTAGTGACAATGGTTATACCATAGCTGAATTGACTGGTGTCCTTTACCTTCAGTATAGTAGTCACGCTAAGAAATATTGGCCAAAAAGACGGCAGTATGTTTTTGTCACCACTAGGGTTTTGATAGCGCAATAATAAGCACACATATGTGCATAAACATCGACTTTCATATCGTGCAAGTAGACAGAATAAATCCAAATGAGATCAAGTTAGCAGTCGACAACACGTGGTATGAACGATGTGTGCACAATGTTCGTACTTTTTGGAACGGTTGATAATACGTGTAACGTGCACATACATTCAGGCGCAAGTTGGACGAACGAGACGAAGAAAATGCAAAATCCACCTATAATAATCATGTAGCGGATCACGGAAGTTTGATTTAATAAATGTATTTCTCGAACATAGATTGGACGTTCCTTCGGGAAAAGGTATCAATACAACTGTAATCCAAGATACAAATACATGTTTACAATTTCAACAAATATCACAACTTCAAAACATCAAGCTTTGATGCCATTTATTCACAAAGGAATGGGATATCGTCTTAAATCTCCCGAAAACCGGAGGCTATGCATTCCTGTGTCAAACGATTCAACCAATCATTTTGATTTCTCTTATAACTGTCAAGTAAATACCATGTATAACCTTCAAAGTATAACTGTGTATTCATTTTCACGTTGTATCTTTATCAACACGCTACAATAACTTCCCTAAACATTTGAGTGTATACATCTTATATTTAATTGCAATATGGGAATTTGTATGTTATTGGTCATAAATACATTAGTTTTATAATTCATCAATTATCAAAATCACCGATCAATGATATAACTGCAAATGCTTGAATGTGCCAACCTATACTATTTATATTAAGTGCACTTTATTCCAGAAACTCATATGTACCTATTCTTTGATCTGAAACGTCACACGCTTCATGTAGGCGATTGATAACAGAACTTATTTGCAGTTCCCTCTTAACGATTCGTCGGTGGCACATAAAAGAGACATTATTGTAGAATAAGGGATTACAAGATTATAGATCCTCTGGCACATGAGAAATTTCGATACTTTTAATTTGATTCCGTTCTAACTACTTGTTTCAGTTTCTAACGCATCACTTTGCCAAGTTACACTTTCTTTTTGTTGTGCGTTTATATAAAGTCGATATAATTGATTCTCTCTGCTCTTCGATTGATTGGTAGTGAAAACAATAACTGGTTAAGTCGTGGTGGAAATACTCTGACCGCATAGAATACTGTCTTTCATGCTTTTGACATTTTTGGTATTTCAGTGAGATAGCACTCCAAAGTTGACAAAGGAAAGATGCGAGTACACTTTCATACCACCTCCGGGACACAGGCAAACATCACACACACGGAAACACGTTTATAAATGAACATAGCTATTAGTAGGATTCTAAACCAAATATGCATGTAAATATTTTTAAATCTTCTCAGGATTAATATACCCAATCGTTCCCATCATGTAATATAACTGTAATTTGTCTACACGTTGGCGTACTTTAACGAATGTGACGAATATTCATTCCTGTGACAGAATCATGTAAAAATATATAGAAAATCAAACCGCGCAAGGAAATGGACTTTTTCAATGAGATCGAGTTTGCGATCATAAATATTATCAACAGTCCTCATCCTGTATCGCTCGAAATCTTGTGCTGCAAGTTTGTCTGTCAGCATTCGACATCTTACTAACATAACACGATGTATGAACGATGTGTGCACGGTGCTCGTATTATTTTGAACGTGCGATAATGCATTATGCGTGCACGCACATCCAACCCTAAATAAACGAACAAACAAAAATGCGGTTCCAAATTTGCCACGAATTACGATCACACAACGGAATCATGAATGTCAATTTAATATGTGTTTCTCTCGTACATGGAAGGTTTTTCCTTATGAAAGGGGCCTAATGAAATTGTAATGTATGATAAAAATAATATTTTACAAATCCAATAAAACTTAAAAACACCAAGCTATGATGCCATTTATTCACAAAGGAAATGAAATGACTTCTTAAATCTGCCAAAACCCGGAAGCTATGCATTCCTGTGTCAAACGATTCAACCAAACATTATGATGTCTCTTAACGTTATATGTATATCTGCCTTTTCAATCTCACGTTGTATCTATATAAACACGCTATATAATAACTTCCTTAAACATTCACGTGTATAAATCTTATATTTAATTACACTATGGAGATTTATACGTTATTGGTCATAAATGCATTAGTTTTATAATTCATCAATTATCAACATCAACGATAAATGATATAATTGCAATAGCTGGAATGTGCTCACGCTTACATTGAATTTTTATATTTAGCGCACATCATTAATTTCAGGAAGTGATATTAACCTATCTGTCTAAACTCAAACTTTATTTCCTGTATGTAGGCTATTAAGACTAAAAATTATTTGCTTTTCCCCTCTGTACGATTCGGAGGATGCAGATAAAAAGGACATTCCTGTAAAATTAGGGATTAAACGTTTTGTATGTGTACGTAAAAAGACTTTATATCTACTGACAAATAAAATTTTGGAGACCTTTATTTTGTTAAACACAACGTCAACGAACTTCAATGTGTAAATATGTATTCTAATTTAAAACCATTCAAAAAACTCCGATGTCCACATGTTAAGAAATATCATTTTCGGAAATACTGAACCAATGCTATACATTTATAGTCTGTCTAAATCTGAATGTTACTCCGTGAACGTGATGAGTATTTATTCCAGTAATAGAATCATGAAAATAAAATCATGATAATTTCACGCCTCCGATATAACCCAATCTAACATCGACAGCTCTCTGCGAAACGTAGAAAAAAAAACTGAATAGCATTATATTAATATTGAATGTTGTACAATCCAAACTCAAAACTATGCTACATGTGTGCATACCGGTAAGTTTAACTTTGATGTTAATTATTTTTCAAAGTGAAGACTTGTTAATTAAACTATTGCCAATGTATATTGAGTATTTTGAGTAATATTCAGGTAATTAAAGTAATTTTACACAAGCCATTAACCGAATAGGTTGCAGTATATCTGTTTACTACGGAACAGTGATAATGAAACGAAAACAAAATACACAAATGAGCGAAATTCGAAACATCGACCTTCATAAAGAAATGGTTAATCCCGATGACATCGTGTTCACGAACATTAACATCGCCAATATTCATCAGTCTGCGTCACTCAAAACCTTGTGTTTCAATTTTGCCCATCAGCAGTCGAAATATTTACAATGTTACACGATGTAGGAACGATTCGTGCACGCTATTCACACTATTATGTACGATAACAATATCGAGTGAATATGCATGTAGCGAGTACATACATCCGAGCGCACAATGGACGAAGTCCATGCAGGTTCGGGGAAAGAATATACCCACTGTACCCCATTGGTTCATTGTAAGCGTTGACATATCTGAGACCACTTCAATATAAAGTTGTCGTCAGTGTCTTCTCCTAAGGGAACTTCGAAGAAGCCAACATTGATCTGCTGCCCCCGTTGCAACACTTGAGATCTTCTTTGTTTCCTACCTTTCCTGTCTTCATCTACTTTCTGTTTCAGGGTGTGTCTTCTTCGGCACCAGTCCTCATATGGTTCTTGCTGTTGTAAGGACGTTAAACTCCAAACTAACAAACAAATGGACGAACGGAACGATCTATATGCGGTTCCAGTTTAGCCGAAGCGACACACAGTAACTAAATTGTATGTTGGTAGTTTCCGAACTTGGACAGGGCTATTATTAAGGAAAAGGGCTCAATAAAACTGTTATTTAAGAGAAAAGCATAAATAAAATGTAAACCAATCAAATATCACAACTAAAACAATTCCAGCTGTGATTCCATTTATACACACATAAAATGGAATAACATCATAAGTCTCACTTCAAACCAGAAGCTATGTATTCCGCTGCCGTAACATTCAACCAATTATTTTGATTTCTTTTTCAACTATTACGTTAGCTACCAGTATAGCCATATAAGTATATTTGCCTTTCAATCTCATGTTGTATGTTTAAAACACGCATTAATACTTTCCTTCATCAACTAAGTGTACACATCTTTTAATAGCACTATGGATTTCTATATGTTATTGGTCATGCATTCATTAGTTTTATATTCCATCAATTATCAAAATCAAAGATGAATGACATGACAACAAATCCTGGAATCTGCAAACCTTTATATTTTATATTTAGCGCAGTAAATGTTCAGGAACTGACATATGCAAGAACAAGATTGATTTGCTGCCGTTTCTACACGTGGAAGAAAACATGACTTAATAGATGTTTTGGCACATGAAAACTTTGGAAACTTTTATTGGTTTTCTCTTTCTTACTATGTGTTCAGTTGCTAATATCTTACATAGCCTTTGGCCTCGGTGTTACATTCTAAAATTAATAGGGGATAAGTACTCCAACAAACACGCGCATATATTATACACACGGAGACACGTCTTTAAATGAACTTACCTATTATCAGGATGCTAAATAGTATGTAAATAGAAATTCTGATTTTAAATCATTCCAGACTCTCAAAGTCTGTATATCAAATAATAACATTCTTCTCTTGATTGCTATACTCTATCATTGGGCACTGAAACTTCGTGATATATAAAGTTGTGAACTGTCCAGACCTGCATTTTACTAGATGAATTTTATGAATATATGATTTTGGTCATTATAACCTCATATGTTATCGACAGCTTCCTCCCATATGTAAGAAGCTACTGCATTTGCATCATATTAATCATGAATATTACAACAAAGCATGATATAGATGAGTTTTGGTGTTGATCCTCGTGGAAAGGCAGAATATAAATTAATTGTCGTTATTACATGGATGACATTGAATAAACAGATTGCAGTAAACCTTTTAGCACTAGGGTAGTGATAATTCCCCAGAAACCAGAAGCTATTTATTACTGGCCAATCATTCAAACAACCAGTATGACGTCTGTCATAACTATCACGTAAGTTCCATGTATAACCACATAAGTATAACTGTCTATTCAGTCGCAGGTTGTATGCATATTAACACGCTATAACAACTTCCTCAAACATGTACGTGTATCAATTTTATATTTAGTTTCACCATGGAGATCTATACGTAATTGGTAATAAATACATTATGTAAGATAAAAATCATATATAACAAATCCATCAAATATCCCAAAATGAACATTCCAGCTGCGATGCTATTTATACCCAAAGAACATGTAATGACCACTGAAGTCTCCCCAGAAACCGGAAGCTATTTATTATTGCGCCAATCATTTAAACAACCATACGTATACATGTAAGTATAACTGTCTATGCGGTCTCGGATTGTATGTATATAAACACGCTATAATAACTTCCTTAAACATGTACGTGTATCAATCTTATATCTAATTTCACCATCGAGATCTGTAAGTGATTGGTAATAAATCCATTAGTTTTATAATTCATCAATTATCAACATCAACGATAAATGACATAATCTCAAAAACTGGAATGTGCTCACGCTCTAATTTATCATATATGTTTAGCGCACACTTAATTGCAGGAACTATCATAAACACATCTGTTCTTAGCTCAGACTTTATTTCCTGCATGTAGGCCATGAAGAACTGCTGTAACCCTATGAACGATTCTGAAGAGGCCGAAGTGGAGATTTACTGTTTCTAAATGAGGGTGCAAAAACAACCTAATATATCTTCTGACACATGAGAACATTCGAGACCTTTACATTTTCAATTTCTTTTCCCAAGTACTTTTTTTCAGTTGCTAACGCTTCACCTTGCCAGACCTCGCTTTCGGCCTTTGTGTTGTGCGTTCACCTAGAGTCGTTAACATTGGTTCTTGCTGCTCTACGATTCAGGTCCAGCTTTAAGTTGGTAGCGACAATAATTGGTTCAGTCGAAATATTCTGATAGAATTCTGTTTTCATGTTTTAGGCATTGTATTTCAGTGATGAACACTAAAAAGTTGACGGCGCAAGGAGGCAAGTGCACGAGCATACTGCCGCCAGCACACACACATACATAACACACACGAACGCATTTATTTTTTAAAGAAACGTATGTATTTTTAGGATGCTAAACCCAACACACTTGTAAATATGTATTCTGATTTTAAATAATTCGATACACTCTTATGTCCGTATATTGAAAAAGTGACACTCCCATCAGGTATTCTGTGCTCAATCCTTGGACACTGCAACTCCCGTGATGTTATAAAGGTGCCCTCTGTCTCGACCGGGATGTAACTCGGTGAATAGGAACACGTATTCCTGTGTGACAGAATAGCACAATGGTGCACGGTGTAACGATATAAACGAATGTACAATGGCGATCGTGGTTGATGTTAACTTAGGATTGCTTATGGATACATGCGATTGCGGTTTCAAACCTAAAAAATCTGTATTTTAAAGAATGTTGGCATATTTTTTTTCACAGAATTAGATTGAAAACCCTTATTGAAGCTACATCTATTAGCTTGTTTGTATTTTATCATTAGCGTGAATAAATAAGAATAGATATAGTTTGTTCCTGGTCTGTTTCTCATCACATTTAGTTGCTTGCAAAAAATCATTTAATTCAAAGTAGGTTTACATCAGTTACCTCTAACGAACATGGAGTGGGATATAGTTGGTCATTCACTATATTTCTCGACTCTGAACAGTATTGCAGTACTGGACAATGTTTCAATAAGAATAGAGATGTGAAAATTAAAACTCGATCAAATGTTACAACATAGAAGCCAAGATGATGATGTCATTTGGTAAATAAAGAAATGGACTGACAACTTAAATCTCCTAAACAACCCGGAAATGATGCATTCCTGTATCAAACGTTCAACCAACCACAATGCTTGCTGTAACAAGTATTACATACATTGCATGCTTAACTGTATACATATATCTGTGCAATTAAGTATACGTGTGTATATATAAACGCGCTTTCGTTACTTCCTTCAATTCTTTCGAAAATTAATGATAATGAATTACACTATGTAGATTTTTACGTAATTAGTCGTAAATGTATACGTTTCATCAATTATCAAAATCAAAGTTAAAAGTTTAACAACAGTCAAAGGTTGAATGTACTTACTTATATATTATTTATATTAAGCACAAGCTCGCTACTTCCTGACGACAGTTTTGTTTACTAACGCCTTGCATGGTAATATCTCGCCATTGACATTGGTGTTGAGCGTTCACCAAATGAGGAAAGCAAACCGTTTTATTTTCAGGTTGAAACATACAAAAAGCTTTAAAAATGTAATTTCTATTTTGCGGCTGAACATTCAATATTCAGGGTCAGCGAATGGTTACCCGTTGTCAGTATAATGTGACCGAGTAGAACTCAGTGTTAGGTGCCTTTGACATGGCATTTCAGTTAGGTATCACTCTTTGAAGTCTGCATTAAATCTGCGTTATCGCAAAGAGGCAACACCAAAATACCTTCCTCCAGCACAGCTACACACACACTCGTATACATTGCACACATGTACGCGCATCCTTAAATGACCTCAGCTGTTTATAAAAAGTTTAAATGTTTTGTTACCGTGTTCATGTTTGGACATCTCAATGGCATTGCACTTGGCTGTTACGAGGACGTTAAACCCAAAAACAAAAGCGTTGAAGATGGTGTACTTTAATTTGCAATAACGTTTTAGGGCAATGATTTATGATTTAGACATATAAACAAACTCTAGTCCCAAAAATGAACATTATAACTGATTGAGAACATATGTTTTATACAAAGATCTGACTGATCTCCACACGGTTTGCGTCATAACACTATGAATTAAAATAAATGTAACAATTACAAATAATTAAACGTTGTATAACTATCCAAAATTAAAATTGAATCCTCACAAGTGTCAATTAGTTATAAATGAGATAAACAATACAATGAAATTTACATTAATTTATTCAAAACGAATTTATTTCAAATTTAAGAGTTGTTATTGTAATATAATATTGAATATTAAGAAGTTCCTGCTTGATCTATTTTGAATTAACAACTTCTGGAGGATAAGATGTTGCCGTCTGGATCATACACGATATCTCTCAATACATCATAGTGTCTTGTCATTCTCCCCTTTTTCTCTTTTTTTTTGTCGACTTTCTGTTAAGAAATGTTGGTATCCCATTATAACTAATTTGCATTTGGTCAAAGTGTAGTGTGAGCTTGATAATTGCTCTGCCCGAACGTAAACATATATATACTGAAAAGTATATGCATGTCGTCCGGCCACTGGTTCACATTTCTTAATATATCTCCCAGCTATCTTAGCAACAAAAGTGCAACTTCAATCGGCATGTCTTATGCAAATAAGGTACACGTGGTCTGTGGCGGTTTAACAACAAAAGCAGGTGTCCCTTTGATCATTTGACCGAACAGGCGAAATTCTATCTGCAACTGGGTTGTTACAGAACGTACATGTTACCTACTATTTTAGGTCAAAGTATTAAAAAGTGTTTATAGTTTCCACATGTCCATTTGTATGTGGGAAGGTCATGTGTTTACTAATTCAAACAAGTTAAGCTTACTATACTTTGATTCAATCAAGCTGACTATGCTTTGCATACTATAATAATATTGTGTATATATTTTAGCAAATTCAAGTTAAATATGCTCGTCAAACTGATATACATGTATACCTAGCGATGCCGCGAGGGACGCTGTTGTTGTATTGCGTCCAGCATGCAGGTACTTTTGAGTCTGAGGCGAAAGTATATTATTGGTCAGTTAGCAGTATGTAGCCTATCAGGAATAGGTTGGTGAAGATAAATTTGGAGTCTACCTGTAAATTGTAGTATACACTCCCGAGGACAAGGCAAGCTTCACTAGTGTTTACATCCTCGGGAGTATCAGTTTACTATTGCCTGAAACTAAAATAAACACAATGGACCTGTAGAAGCGAGTTGTTTCTCTATTTGCTATGCTACATGTAGATATGTAATAAAACGGGAGTGGTTAAGTTTTATGTTTTATCGTCCTTTTAACATTTCAGGTCATTTAAGGACGTGCTTTCATGTGTGTATGTGTGCCGGAGACAGGGTATTTTGGTGTATTGTTCTCCTTGCGATAGCCGGATGTGATGCCGACTTCATAGTGCTATTTCACTTAAATACAGTGACTAAGGTATCCATCACAGTACCCAGCCTGTTCACATTATACTGACAACGGGTAAACCATTTGTTGCCATTACCCCAAACGCTGAACGTTAAGCAGAGAATAACGACTTCCATTTAGAAGGACTTTAGTATGTCCCGGCCTGGGAACAGAACACATTGCCTTCCTTACCTGGGCGAACGTTCCACATTAAAACCAAACGTGAGGTGGTAAAATATAATTGGAAGTATAAATCTGAAATATTGCAATTGGTGCAGCAGATTTATTTTGGTCGCTTTTGTGTACCCTTATAGAAGGCACAAACGTAAATCTCACATTAGGCAGGGGGTTCCCTCATAAGTCACCTCTTACGATACATGCAGTTGGTAACAGCAGGTGCATTCTTTTTTTCGACCCTGGAATGCCATGGACCATCTAAAGGACATTATATGAATACGGAATTAACTTCAAAGTATGTAGCCAGGGAACTTGACGGAGGTCACCAACTTTTATATAGCTAGAGCTGGATCATTTCACAGTGACATATTGCTAGGCGTTTGTTGGTAATTTTGGTAAACATAAAACGCTTTTGGATTTTCATATATATTCGACTTTCACCAGTAAAAACTGTATTCACCGAGAGCATGCTGGGAATTAATACCTAGCAAAGTAAGCCTTATATACAACGTTGCTGTCTGCTTGTTTGTGTTTGTCATATTGTTTTACGGCCCGTCGACAATTTGAGTTATTTAAGGCCAAACAATGATGTAAAATAGACATTTACCAAAACATGAATACTTTAAAATCAGAAACAAAAGGTTAAAATGTGTGAAAGATGTCAAGATATACCAATAGTAAACGAATTGGTTATACAATATATCATACAGTATCGTATTATAGAGATAAATTGAATTACACGTTTTATAGAGGGTACATTATAAAATTTGACACGTATTTGTCTGTTATCAGCGCATTCAATCATAAAGTGGTTGACTGTTAATGGTTGCTCACGCAGCTAGTGCTAGAGCTAGATCATTGAACAGATTATTAAGTATTATGCCAATGTTCAATATTGGTTAACATGAGACGTTTTTATTATATTTTGATGACTGCGAGGATGTTAGCAAGTCAAAATGTATAATATACTTGTCATACTGTATTCCATGAAACGTTTGCCCTGTCAAGTATTCGCCTGGTGTAACATTCTCTGGTCATATGTAATTTTGATATAAGGTTTGTTTCGTATACATAATCTTTGTCATAAATTCGTGCTCATAGCAGAGGGCGAAAAAAGGGACAGTAAACAAATCGTCAAAGTTTTTATGATAGAGCTCATGACTTAACACGATATCAAATATTATTGAGAAAGAAGAGAAAAACATTAATGAGATGAGATATTGTTATTCATACTGAGACGCCCTTAAAGATGAGGCAGTAACTGTGAGGTTTAGTCAGCAAATACAACGTGTAAAATTCTTGCTGAGCGTTGAGGTTTTGTTGGCATCCAAAGTTTTGCAACCTCTTTGTATTGTTTATTCATCTTTGTATTGTTTATTCATTTTCTATAATTATTGTTTATTAAGCATAGATCCTTTATAGTGATCGTTACAATACCATAAGCTCAACGTAGGTGGGATTTCGTTACACATACAACGTTCATCCAATATTTACAGACCATGAATACAGATAAATGCTGAAAAGAAACACTCATCAATATTGAGATGTTAACATACATTGCACATAAAGGATAATATAATTTAGGAGTTTGTCCAGTATATATCTATCACATACATTTTACAGATAAAAAAATTAATCATAGCCATATTTATTTAACTTAGTAGGTATTCGGTGTACATTGCTGGCCCTGGACATTTCCCTGCAGGTAGGGCGTAAGAATTGTACCTGCTGCCCCAAATTGCATGATCGTAAGAGGCGACGAAGTTTGAGACCTTATCTCTTCTCTCCTTTCTAAATATCTTTCTTCTTCCCAATGTCTCCCTTGACAATGCCTCACGTTTGGCCATTTGTTGAGCGTTCGCCGAGACAAGTCTTTAAAAAGGGTAGTTTCTACTCTTGCTTACCGCTCAGCAAATAAGGAATGTGACGACTGGTTCGCCCGTTGTCAGTATATATGACCGGGTGGGGCGTCCTGCTGGGTGTCTTCGGCAGTATGTTTCAGTGAGGTAGCACTATAATAAAGTCAGAATCAGTTCCGCACTATCACAAGGAGACAAACACGAACACATCGCAGCCTCCAAAAATGCACACACATACACTACACGCATGCATCTTGCACACAGGGGAGGCCGTCCTTAAATGACCTTAGCTGTTAATAGGACGTTAAACAAAATAAAACCAAACCCAGACCTGGACATTTCAGTTAGCTACGAACAGTATTTTCGTTAATGATTTTTATATAAATGTGCTAGGTTATAGGGTTAAGCGTCTTATGTAAGTTGTTATAAAACTCCTTACATAGAGACACCGCTAAAGAAGAAAAATAAGGAATGTGAAAAACCGCAGTTTAAAAATCAGACAGATCTTAGGCGTGGTAATGGAGCTAACACATGAATGTATAATTCATTGTCTCCTTGACGGAGTTTACAGCAGAGAACCTGCTTCTGCAGTGGATCCCAAATAACACTTCTCTTGCGACAACCTGCAATTGGATACAATAGGCCGATTCTTTTCCGAGCCTGCAGGGGCTGAATGCACTTTTGCCCTATGGGTTTACACAAACATCAGACGATAGTGGTTTATGGAAAAAGGTTTGTTGTTGATCATATATATGGAACAGGAAAACAGGGCATAAAGCCTTTCTGTTTTAGCATTAATCATCATTCGATAATTAGTATAAATTCCATGCAATATATGTATAATAAGGATTCATGTTTCGAGACAATCTATGACGATTTAAATTTTGTCTCATAAGCGATACTTTTTATTAAGCCAATACATAACTAATTTGCTGTGTTATAGCAGCATGTGATACGCACGTATTCGTAATAAATTAGCAAGATTGATGTTCACATCGTTAATTTTATACAAGGACATGCGTTAATGACACTACACTTTTTAAACGCCCTTGACACCTGTAAAACATAAAAAAGATTTCTAGGAGTATAATTAACAGACATCAAACGGTAACCTATCTATTCATGTGACTTTTTGTCAAGGTCCATTCAAATGATTTGACCCTCCAAATGGAACATCCGATATAAAGCTGTTGTTTCGCAATTACTCGTGCAATATGTGTGTCTTGAAGAGTAAGTTTGTTTTGCATTTTCCCAAAGGTTTATAACATGCGAAGAGTCAATTACATAAATCTAATAAGTGTTTGCTTTGTTCGCCATAGTTCATGTGATTATGGATTATAGTCCTATTACATTTAAACGTTAAAGCAATTTAAGGACGTGCCTCCATGCGTGTGCGCAGAACACGGTATGTAAGTGTATTTGCCTCCTGACAATAGGGCGGATCTGACACTGATTTTGAAATGATAACACAATCCAATACCGATTTGTTCGGGACAGGCGGGATGGAGTTGGTAATTTCAGTCGCGTCAGATGATATGGAGTTTATGATGCAGGCTTGTTCTTTCCTGGAACCTGCACGGATGTAAAACAAATTAAGCAATACAGTTTAACATCGATCTTAGCTTTATAAACAGCAGTTCTTAAAGATGAACAAACAATAAAATGAACAAGGACGAATTTTTACAAAGGATATAACAACATATGTATTCGGTTATAAATTGACCCGAAATCGACACCTTGTTTAGGCATTTTGGCAATATATTTTTTTCTTTAGAAAAGTATAACTTATCTTATTGGTGCTTCCATTTTGGTTTTCAATATGGACAATTAAATATCTTACCAATTCTGGATGATTGAAATGGAATATGAAATGTGCGTACACGCCTTAGACGACAGTGGATAGAACTAATATAATGTATTCACCTTGTTTAGATAAAAACAACACAACAAAGCATCAATTCACAGAACAATCCAATCGGAAGTCTGTATTTGTGTATTTAATCAACGATGAAATAACCTTGTCTTAATATTAAGAGGAACATTCAACTTTACCAACATAACCACTGAGGGTATTCCACTCCCAAACGTAGATAGTCCTGGCCTACTGTGTATTATAACTACGTACGTCATTGACTTCAATGTTGTCAGTCATTCGTCAAGCAGGAATTGCCTGTCATGTTTAACATTTGAAGACCTTAGTCATTTAAATATTTTATCGTTCCATTGTATAGTGTTAGATAAGAACAAAACTGCTTTTGATATTTTTTTCCTATAATCATTGTTATCAATGATTAACTCTGTTCTCTCATTGTTAGCAAGAACACAGCATATTTATATCAACGTGCGTTGTGTTGTATAAATATAAAGTGATGATGCTCGTAGTTATACTTTTATTGTTTATATGAATGACTGAGCGCATGTTGATGAGTCAATTCGAAGTGTTAATGGTAATCAGTGCCCCTTTTAGTCACTAATTGCAAATCGTATACGTGCAATGAGTAAATTTGTTGTTTTGATATGAACTAGTGTTTCAGTAGAAATGACGATCATAAGGATACAATGTATGGGTTGTTCTCGATACCACGTAATGGACAAGGATACGACTGATGATCAAACAATTAAACATTGACACAAGAAACGCATCTCATTGATAGGAGGATGTGTTACGTATACAGACGTACAAACCAAAATACAAAACATTGTTATATAGGGTTCGGCAGTAAATTTTTGGTTAATGAGGGCGAAACCAGAACATGGTTTGGTTTGATGTTGTTTCGTTTTGGGTAATGTCCTATTAACAGCTGAAGTCATTTAAGGACGTGCTTCTATGTGCGTTTTGTATGCGTGTATCTGTACCGGAGGCAGGATATGTTGGCGTAATCGCCTCTTAGTGATAGCGCGGATCTGAAGCCGACTTTATAGTGCTACCTCACTGAATGCCATGCCGAGGCACCCATCACAGCATTTCGCCCGGTCACATTAAACTGACAACGGGTGAAGCAAGAACCTAGAAGCCGAAAGTTGTCAAGAAGGGTCGAACGGAAAGTTAAATATCCCAGCTTTGCAGCAAATAATTCTTGTGCAATTTTCCATGCAGGATAAGAGAGGAAAAAGTCAAAACAAATTCTGCTGAAGTCCTGACAAGTCACGTTGGGCGACCTTACAATATGTCATCCCAAGACATCACAAGCAAGAAACTAATGATTTAACACTATGAGTGTATTTATCGATCCATGTTATGCAACAATAACAAACTTTGCACCACCTGAGAAACTCCATCACGCCTACACATTCTTTTTATAAAATATGCTACCTACATATCATATAAAACGTGCTTTTTCATTGTGGTATCTAATTAATTCGTTTTATAAACTGCGTAGCACTGTTTCAGTCATTTGTTACATGACAGGTGTTCAATATCTGACAGTCAAGCATTTAAAATAATTGAAAAAATCTACAAATGGATAGCTCAATAAAAACAGCAGTATGTCATACAGAGTTAACAAAAATTGCAACTGAATTCAAGCATATACAGAAATATTAACAATCAGTTAATCATGCTCTTATGATAAAGTCGACATTTTAGTATTCTAATGTTTTTTTATGGTTGATGTTGAAAATGATTTGTGTTTGATTATGGTAATGTACTTATTGTTTACGTACGGGCATAATAAACTTTTATTAATATCAGATATATCAATCTTCGCACTCTGTCAGTTTCTAAGAAAATAATGGATCTCTTCAGTGAATTATTTAAAGTATACTGTTATAGAAAAAAATGCATTTTAAAGTTTTGGAAAAATAAAACTCACTAGAGTAAGAATAAATGCTGAATCATTTTGTTATTGTCAAGAGGACAGTATTCAGAAAATGAAGTTTCCTTATATCTGATGTGTGAAATTAATATGAGTCACTTGATTGAAATGTGACATAGACACCCTGTCTAAATCAATTAGGACACTAGGTCATATTGACGGCTGCTCCGACATTAAAGGTAACATCACGATATCAGACTCGCGCGCAGTATCTTTATACTGTCGACTGTCTTCATAGAAATACAACAGAGACATGGAATGGTTGCGTTTGAAAATTTAAACAAAATAATCCACACACTTTATGCGTTTCCATAAACATGTTACTTTGCTTGTTTTTCCTCATTGACTAACACACTTTTTAAATAAGTGCTTCTTAACTTTGTATGTTCTTTGAATATATTACACAGAATGACTTGTATTACACAGTCTGCAAAATCTGGTGTACCTTTTTTAGAAATAAAACAAAAAAACCTGTAGATTGCAAAAGTTTGACCCCTGATACTGGAAAAAGGTACCTCACAAAGGAATTGAAGGCAAAACAAGGTTCTACGAAACCACACATGGCACGCGTTAGTATGTATCCCTTCAGTAGTATAGTGTATGCGTACCAATACGACTTTTGTTATCGGAAGTATTTGGATGTGGGGATAATCAAACATCTGTATCATAACATAGGCACAAAGGTACATAAACATATTTCGAACAAACATTAGTAAACACAAATTTGTAGAGGAGTTATACTGAACACCATAAATTGCTTCACGCTTTCAAGTTTAATGCCATAACGCTTGGTTGATCAGCGATTGCGACGGTGTTATTCAGGCTGGTTCATGTAGGCAGTGGGTGATTGATAATTAGGAATGCTGATAAGTACTCTTGATGAATTAATTGGACCGGTAAGCAGTATATAAGAAGGCTCGCTAAATTTAGAATGATCCATATACTAATGTATACACGTTAGTGATGGAACAGTCACCATGACAGGGTCTTACTTTTACACCAGGATTATGTCGGATTTTTATCACGCATGTTTCAAAATAACTATATTAATTAGCAAGAAAACAATGTGAGTATCATATTTTGCGTTTGGTGGTGACGAACATAAATCCCCAGACTTGTAGAGTTAACTCTTTATTTAGTATAGCTTCAGTTGTATTCGTATACCTCCTTAGCTTTATTCCCCCAAATGTTGATAAAATCAGATATGTCATAATAACCATATAAACTACAAAAACCAAAAATATCAAAACAAATGTTTGTATCATATTTTGTGTCTGGTGGTGACAAATATGAATCCAAAGATTTTAAGTTTTTATCTAATATAAGTACAGGATTATTCTGATATTTCTATAATATTATTCCTCCAAATGATGATTAAATCAGATATGTCACTAAATTCACGTAAAGTCGAAAGAAAACAATAAGACAAAAGAAATATCTGTTTCATATTTTTTGTCTAGTGGTGACCAATTGGAATCCCCAGACTTAAAGCTTAAGTTTGTATTTAATATATCTCCAGTAGTTTTCTTATATCTCCTTATCTTTATCCTCCCAAATGGTTATTAAATCAGAAATGTCAATTTAATCATGTAAATTATAAACGAATACAAGATAAAATAACACAAAAACAAATTTCTGTATCCTATTTTGTGTCTACTAGTGACCAACATACATCTCCGGTCTTGTAAGGTTAACTTTGATTTAAAAAAAAATATATATTGTCTCCATAGCTTTATTCGGCTTAATAAGTGTTAAACCCGAGATATTTCACTGTATTCATATATATTAATAAAAACTAAATTTCGGTATCATAACTTATATATGGTGAGCCAAACATGAACCCCACGAATATATGGGTTAATTTTTCATTTATAATAATTTAAATTGGATTCATTAGTTCAATAGCTTTATATAGCCACGTGAAGGTGGGGCACTGTAAACGCCCTACTGTAACTTGAATGAGTAATACTCAGAGGTATTTCAGGATCTGAATATAAGCCCGTATCTTGAACATTAAGCACGAACAAAATGACGAGTTAGAAATATAAATCCAATTTTTAACTGTGACACGATGAAATCATGTATTTAGTCTTCAATATGTATCGTCAAAAAGTTTGCACAACTCACTTGCTACAGACCAACTGATTGTGAAATAATTAATAGTCGTGATCTCAATTTGTCCTTAAAATCTGATAAACAAATTAATTGGACTCGCATGTACTTGTGTGGACTTATTAAAGTATGAAGACAGGACGTCCCAAGACGAGATAGTATATAATATGCCTACAAATCGGCGTTCTATGTTTTATATTTTTATTCACTTTATTTCATTTCATATTTTTTATTTCTTAATTTTGATTTGAGTTTTGTTTGTTAGTTTGTTTGTTTTCTTTTTTTCTTCGTCTATGTTATTATCCTGCTATTTATATCGATACTGTATTCTTTATCCCCACTTTTTCCTGCCTTTTGAAGAACATATTTTTGCAAGATATACATATATTTAAATTAACCCTGCAATGTCAATACGTATACCAAGAAGACTTCGTTAGGTTCCCAGACTTTGATTTTAAATGTGCAGTAATACGCACTTGACAAAAATTGTAAACAAACAAATTACGGGAGGCACGTTTGATTTTCGTTTGGAATGTTTGAGCGAGAAGATGAATATTTTATCATGAAACAAGAGCAATTACAATTATTTCTATTTAAAATGTCGGTCGCGGGCAAATTTACGTGTTATGGTGTATTCACCAGCCAAACATTTCACTGAATCTCGATGTTATTTTATGTTTTATGTCGTTATTATTTTGTCAAAAAGCAGAAGGGCGTAAAAATGTAAATAAAAGTATTAAGCTTCTATTAGATGCGGTTCATAGACTTTATAAACGCCCACTACACTACAGGAAAAGTAAAACTTGACAGCGTTAGGAAAGTATTATTTTCCGATAATGCAAAGGCATTCATTTTGCCTATGAACCAAATCTGAAAGCAGTTTAATACTTATATTTACATTTTTAGGCCCTTCTGTGTTCAATGATCTAAGAAACAAGGTCATATTTTTTTTTATCAAAATAAAGCTCTGTTAAAGAATAGAAACTTTTAAAACTGAAAGTTATAAATAGAATCGATAAAGAAACATTTTAAATCAGCAATTGTTCAGGATTGCAGTTGTCACATAACAACATGTTCGCCAAGTGAGGAATGCAATGGGTTCAGTTATCATGCTGGGGAAATACCAAAATCCTACCAATGGTGTATGTTATATATTCCCTGGCTTCAGCACACATATACAATACATATGAAGGCATGTCCTCAAATTAAATTAATTGTTAATAGGACGTTTAACAAAACTAAATCTAAACCTCTCAAAACAAATAAAATGGTGGATTGTTGGATGCGTATTACACATTTAGAAATATATTGATACGTGTTTTCAAAATAAATTATTTAATGTATTCATTACAAAATATTGACAGTGCCTTCACTTTTGTGTTTGTTGTGTTTATCCTTCAGATATCTACAGAAGACATACTGGCGAATGTAGGAGAGGTCATGCACATTTAGACATTGCTTGTAATACCCTGCAATGGAAAACAAAACTGAGAAAGAATGTGTGTGTTTTATCGTTGGCAGTGAGATACTTACACCACACAGATGTAGCAGGTAATAGTGGTTAATTGGTAGGGACAAGCACAGTCGGAGTAAAGACAAGAAAGAAAAAGAGGTTAGAATAGATACGCGAGTCCGGGGTAATCTACGGCACTGACATGATTAAGCTTAATTAATATCGAGCTGAAGATTTCAAATATCGTTTAAATTTGATAGAAATCGTTCACAAAGGGACACGTCCGCAAGGTGTTCATCAAGAGTTCTAGTTATATACCATAAACTATCTAATCAGATTGCCAATAAATCTGACATTTACATACATGGTGTGCAGAAATCGTGTTCTCCTGTGGCGTGCGTTAAGGTCAATTCAGAATTTGAATATTTATAATACATGATATTCACTTCCTTGTAATTTGAAAGGTGTCGCAAAAGTATGAAGTTTGTGAAGTGCTATTATCATGGCTTTAATGTGTATTTAACCCACTTTACATAACAATAATGCGCATGTTATAGGGGGCATAACATATTAAACGTCTCACGGACGCCGATAAATTAATTAAGAACTATTTATATATATATCTATATACCTTACTTTATATATATATATACATTTAGATATAATGCAGCGGCTTTCTGAAATCAGTTTAAATCAGAATGGCTGACCAGCGCTTGCAAAAACATTGTTGACATTAGGATGACACATCTTTGTCTTTCTTTTAGCGATAACTTATTTACCGCCCTTATATAGCGATACTTTACTTACCGCCCTTATTTGGCGATACCTTATTTACCGCCCTTATTTACCGGCCTTATTCTTTCAACGACGTTTTCCGTGATGATATAACTGAAGTTGGGGGAAAAGGNAGCGATACCTTATTTACCGCCCTTATTTAGCGATACCTTATTTACCGCCCTTATTTAGTGAAACCTTATTTACCGCCCTTATTTAGCGATACCTTATTTACCGCCCTTATTCTTCCAACGACGTTTTCCGTGATGATATAACTGAAGTTGGGGGAAAAGGGAAAAGCTATGTATGACACTTGTGTCATTGTATCTACAAAAATCATTTCACAGAGCAATATTCATAACAAGCCATCAGTTAGGTTTAATAAAAATAACGAAATGAAAACAAATACAGTACAGGAAAATACAAAATAAGAAACAAAGCAAGTAAGGAGAACGGGATTAGCTGTTCCGGAAAGGTAAGCGTCTACGTTGTTTCAAAACGGTTGTTGTGAGGACGTTTACCCTTAACAAACGGCACAGAATGTATGTCATTGGTACATGTTGCTCAAAGTGTAGCACTTTCTAGATCACTTACTGCTTTACTATGTTGTTAAAATCAATGGACATAGTATAGCAGTAAGTGATCTAGAAAGTGCTACTGTAAATCACAAATTAATTTGTGATAATAAGATATTGCAACTGAACGATAATCAAGATGCTACAATTGGTATATCTGTTTAATTAAACAATATTGAAATAAGACATCGTTTACTTAAAAGATCTGTTGTTGTTGTTGTTGTTTTTTAGGAATTTTTAGCATAACGAAAAGTATAACGAAAAGTTGTGAAATCATAACATTATATTGGGTTGTATAGGCATTATTTCCCTGTTCTTTTTTCTCTACATTTGATTCGGAACATTTTAGGGATACATTTTTATTTTTTTGGTGTAAGGTACCACTGAGGAGCCCTGGATGGACGAACTGATCATATGGTACATTAAGTTCACTTTGTTTTTATTTCTTCACCGACCACCTCATTAATAAATATGTAACGTCGTGATTCTAGTGATAGGTTTACGCCAAAATAATCTAAACGGATTGGATGATCTGGTCGTTTGATTGGTTTATATGCTGTATGTCACGGACAGTTTTATGAAATTAGACATAGTGAGTCATTGACATTTTTACTTAAAGTTTTATTTATTTTATTGCTATCTTGTCAATTTACCTAAATGTGCATTGCTATTTGAAATCTTGATCAATGCCACTGTAGTTCTTTTTCTATACACTTCCAGAATTATATATTGCAGAAATGCAATAGGATATTTGAATGATGACAGTTCCTCTTTCGTGGCAGACCCGTAAAAAAGCAAACATTTAGGTGACGTTAAGCCATTGCAGGAATGTCTTCTGCACAAATGTCACAGACAAATCATAAATATGCAATGAAAATATATTTTTGAATATGAGGATTTCAATGTTCATGGCCTTATGAACCTAAGTCGATTACATACCTGTTCCATGATGCTAGCGTTATTTGTGATATATATGTGTAGCTGACAGAATGAATATCGGAAAAATGTCCGTTTAATGGCTATATGATGGACTGTCGAAATGTAAAAAAAGACGTTTTCGTATGAGTAATGCAACATCTCGTCGATGATTTGCCACAAAAGTACATCTGCCGAGTGCTACTTTTTATAACTTGGACCAGGTCATTGAATAAATTCCCGATTTGTTGCAAGTTCGTTTACAACACAGAAATTGTTTCGTTTGATGGCATTCCTTTCAAATTAACAAAATGATCGAATTTATTACTGGAAAGTTTGCACGATTTTAAAGTTCATAAATTGATTAAAAATGATCAAATCAACTGGACATTTAACAACTGTACGTGTCAGTGGAATGACGAAGATGATAACCACATCATTAGCACATGATGACACAGTCAGAAAGCTATGTCGATAGTGGAAGATCTTGGCAACATACAAAGTAAGATAGGGAATCATTATACACATCCAACAAATCAAATCGGTAAAACATGAACAAGGGAGATAACAAAATAAAAATAATTCGAATTAGTTTGTCGGATTTAACGCCTTACTAACAGCTAAGATAAGGTATCGCTAAATAAGGGCGGTAAATAAGGTATCGCTAAATAAGGGCGGTAAATAAGGTATCGCTAAATAAGGGCGGTAAATAAGGTATCGCTAAATAACACACATGTGTGTGTAACAAATGTGAGTGTTCTCACATGCAATAGCACAGATGTGATGCTACCTTTTGAGTGTTACCATTATTTAACAGGCTTTTCCTAGTCTTGATACAAAAGCAATTGTCTTACTCACATGAGCGAACAGCCAAAAGTGAGAAGGTGCGAATGAAGGCGTTACAAAGTATCAGTTATAACTAAAACTAGAGGCACTGATCGAATGAAAGAACAAAAGATCNCTAAGGTAGGCACCGAATCTAGGGTAGACACACAAATCTAGGGTAGACACATAAATCTAGGGTAGGTACACAAATCTAAGGTAGGCACCGAATCTAGGGTAGACACACAAATCTAGGGTAGGTACACAAATCTAGGGTAGACCCACACATCTAAAGTAGGCACACAAATCTAGGGTAGACATACAAATCTAGGGCAGACACACAAATCTAGGGTAGGCACACAATTCTAGGGTAGACACACAAATCTAGGGAAGACAAACACATCTAAAGTAGGCACACAAATCTAGGGTAGGCACACAGATCTAGGGTAGACACACAAATCTAGGGAAGACAAACACATCTAAAGTAGGCACACAACTCTAGGGTAGGCATACAAATCTAGGGTAGGTACACAAATCTAGGGTAGACCCACAGATCTAGGGTAGACACACAAATCTAGGGTAGGTTCACACATCTAGGGTAGACACACAAATANTCGCTAAATAAGGGCGGTAAATAAGGTATCGCTAAATAACACACATGTGTGTGTAACAAATGTGAGTGTTCTCACATGCAATAGCACAGATGTGATGCTACCTTTTGAGTGTTACCATTATTTAACAGGCTTTTCCTAGTCTTGATACAAAAGCAATTGTCTTACTCACATGAGCGAACAGCCAAAAGTGAGAAGGTGCGAATGAAGGCGTTACAAAGTATCAGTTATAACTAAAACTAGAGGCACTGATCGAATGAAAGAACAAAAGATCTGAACCGTCGACATTAGGTTCACGTTCTTAAACAAGGGATGGATGATTGCTCTTCGTTCGGTTTCCCAATACCCGGTCCAGTTTGTACATACCAAGCATAGTTTTCGAGTGTGTTTTAAAGCGACCTAAAATTTCTGTCTATTATGATACCTCTCCAATATCATATGTATGTTTTTCACTTGGAGAACAATTATAAATTATAGCTGACATTTCAAGTTAAACAATCAATGAATCATAACATTATTTTTACCTTTATTTCAAAAGGAACCTTAGGAAATCTTATATATCACTAAGAATGCCAACTTAATTACAGATACAAATCATTTATTCAGAGTATTCACTGTGCTTATGATGGTATTTATTAAATATATTTCATGAAGAAATTATTTCTTTCTGATTGCAGGACTTGAAGTGTTTATTGAAACAAATCTTGATATGTGGGTCTTTTGTTGCAAGCATCAAATAATGCAAACACCGTCTATAAACAATATAAGCTTTTCGACTTGAAGTTATATATCGTACCTTTCAAGGACAGATGATCAGGCCAAACAAAATTAAATAAGTTTCCGCTATCATCATCAGAATTTTTTTATTTTTTTATTAGAGAGTAGACTTTTTAATTTGGAAACTATTTGTACTACGCTTAAATAAAGAAGAAGTTCTGACTTGTATAGTGCATAACACTAAATGCAAATAAAACCTTTAGGGTAGACACACAAATCTAGGTTAGACACACAAATCTAGGGTAGACACACAAATCTAGGGTAGGCACACACATCTAGGGTAGACACACAAATCTAGGGTAGGCACACAAATCTAGGGTAGGTACACAAATCTAGGGTAGACCCACAAATCTAGGGTAGACACACAAATCTAGGGTAGGTACACACATCTAGGGTAGACACACAAATCTAGGGTAGGCAGACACATCTAGGGTAGACACACAAATCTAGGGTAGGTAGGTTTAGCGAATACTTTTAGTCTCTACATATACAAGCACCTACACAGCCCAGGAAGTCTATATCTGTAAGTCTCCAGCTAGGCGTGATTCACATGTTGTGAGAATGGTGGTATGGTTCGGTATTATTTTGTTGCACGTTCTATTAAAATCTAAGGTCATTTAAGGACGTGCTTTCATTCGTGTAATGTATGCGTGCATGTGTGTATGTGTGCTAGATGCAGGGTATGTTGGTGTACTTGCTTCCATGTGATAGCGCGGATCTGATGCCGACTTTAGAGTGCTATCTAACTTCTATACCATGCCGAAGACACCTAGCACAATATTCCAACCGTTCTGTCTCCAGGCCGAGGCAATCAAAGGTTTTACCCATTGTTAGCATTATGTAAGAATCGTGAAATGTGAAAGAGAAAAACATAAAGTGTAATTTTCACTTTTAACTTTAAGTTGATGATAATTATGAAATCAATGTAATGTCAACAGTACAAGGACCTTTCACATTATGTTTTTGGTTTTTTTCCTTGTCTGATGCACACTTATCACTTTCATCTCATTTCATGACGGAAACATTGAATTTGTTTTCCAGACTGGTGTAACTGACAATTTCTTTCTAAAATGACATTTTATTTCTAGAAACTCTTAAACATATTACTGAAACATGCCTGCGTAACGCTTGGAAAAAAGTTTATTCAGATTCGAAATATTAACATATTTTGCTTGGAAAGGCATTGCATTATTAATATTACATTTTTAACGGCCTATCAACACGGAAAAGGTCATTTGAACCAATAAAAAGTCGATAAAACATGATAAAGGGAACGGCATCAAACGTCAACTTAAATATTAAAAGTGGCTATTGATAGTTATATATATATATATTATAAAAAGAAAAATTCTCAACAACGAGTCTATTGTATTTTCATCTCTTCTAGGAGATTCTTCAGACTGTTTATTTGAAGTATATGACACATAATAGTTCGCTATAGCGACGTCCGCCATATACTGGCTCTAGGTTACCTGGTTTTAGGTTAGTTACCTGGCTCTAGGTTACCTGGCTCTTGGTTACTTGTATATTTATATATTGCCCCATATATATATATATATATATAGAAGAGCCCTGTGAAGGGTGAAAGCAGCTAGTTTTTTAGTCGGTCGTTAATTTTATTTTTTCTATATATATATATATATATATATAACAAACCAACAGTTTTCCGGTAGTTCACTTTCCAATAGAGATTTGCTTTTTTATTGTATCCAGTTTCCGAAAGTAACTTGTTATATTATTGCAGATATTTTCTTGTATTGGAATACAAAAAGTGGATATGATTAGTGATACCTTTAAAACCAAAGTAACCAAGAGTCAGGTAACCTAGAGCCAGGTAACTAACCTAGAGCCAGGTAACCTAGAGCTAGATAACTAACCTGGAGCAAGGTAATCTAGAGCCTGGTAACTAACCTAGAGTCAGGTTACTAACCTAGAGTCAGGTAACTAATCTAGAGCCAGGTAACCTAGAGCCAGATAACTAACCTAGAATCAGGTAACTAACCTGGAGCCAGGTAGCTAACCTAGAGCCAGGTAACTAACCTAGAGCCAGGTACACAAATCTAGGGTAGACACACACATCTAGAGTAGGCACACAAATCTAGGGTAGACATACAAATCTAGGGTAGGCTCACAAATCTAGAGTAGGCACACACATCTAAAGTAGGCACACACATCTAGGGTAGGTACACAAATCTAGGATAGACACACAANCCAGGTAACTAACCTAGAGCCAGGTAACCTAGAGCCAGGTAAAAAAACCTAGAGCCAGGTAACCTAGAGCCAGGTTACTAACCTGGAGCAAGGTAATCTAGAGCCAGGTAACTAACCTAGAGCCAGGTTACTAACCTAGAGCCAGGTAACTAATCTAGAGCCAGGTAACCTAGAGCCAGGTAACTAACCTAGGGCCAGGTAACTAACCTAGAGCCAGGTAACTAACCTAGAGCCAGGTAGCTAACATAGAGCCAGGTAACATAGAGCCATAACCTAGAGCCAGGTAACGAGAGCCAGATAAACTAGATCCGTAGAGAAAATAACTGTTTCTAAAACCAGATTGCAGGTAACCTAGAGCCAGGTAACTAGAGCCAGGTAGCTAACATAGAGCCAGGTAACCTAGAGCCAGGTAANACACACATCTAAAGTAGGCACACACATCTAGGGTAGGTACACAAATTTAGGATAGACACACAAATCTAGGGTAGGTACACAAATCTAGGGTAGGTGAACAAATCTAGGGTAGACACACACATCTAAAGTAGGCACACAAATCTAGGGTGGACACACACATCTAGGGTAGGCACACAAATCTATGGTAAACACACAAATCTAGGGTAGACACACACATCTAGGGTAGGCACACACATCTAAAGTAGGCACACAAATCTAGGGTAGGTACACAATTCTAGGGTAGACACACAAATCTAGGGTAGGCACATAAATCTAGGGTAGACACACAAATCTAGGGTAGACACACAAATCTAGGATAGACACACAAATATAGTGTAGACACACAAATCTAGGGTAGACACATACATCTAGGGTAGACCCACAAATCTAGGGTAGACACACACATCTAGGGTAGACACACAAATATAGGGTAAGTACACACGAATCTAGGGTAGGTACACACAAATCTAGGGTAGGCACACACATCTAGGGTAGGCACACAAATCTAGGGTAGGCACACAAATCTAGGGAAGGTACACAAATCTAGGGTAGGTACACACAAATCTAGGGTAGGTAAACACAAATCTAGGGTAGGCACACACATCTAGGGTAGGTAGGCACACAAATCTAGGGTAGACACACAAATCTAGAGTAGACACACAAATCTAGGATAGACACACAAATATAGTGTAGACACACAAATCTAGGGTAGACACATACATCTAGGGTAGACCCACAAATCTAGGGCAGACACACACATCTAGGGTATACACACAAATCTAGGGTAGGTACACACAAATCTAGGGTAGGTACACACAAATCTAGGGTAGGCACACACATCTAGGGTAGACATACAAATCTAGGGTAGACACACAAATCTAGGGTAGGCACACAAATCTAGGGCAGACATACAAATCTAGGGTAGGCACACACATCTAGGGTAGACATACAAATCTAGGGTAGACACACAAATCTAGGGTAGACACACAAATCTTGGGTAGGCACATAAATCTAGGGTAGGTACACAAATCTAGGGTAGACACACAAACTGGGGTAGGTACATAATTCTAGGGTAGGCACACAAATCTAGGGAAGGCACACAAATCTAAGGTAGACACACACATCTAGGGTAGGCTCACAAATCTTGGGTAGGCACATAAATCTAGGGTAGGTACACAAATCTAGGGCAGGCACACAAATCTAGGGTAGGTACACAAATCTAAGGTAGACACACACATCTAGGGTAGGCTCACAAATCTTNTAACGAGAGCCAGATAACCTAGATCCGTAGAGAAAATAACTGTTTCAATAACCAGATTGCGGGTAACCTAGATCCGTAGAGAAACTAACTGTTTCTAAAAGAGTTTACAGATTAGTTATATCATTAATTTATTTGTTTCGTTTATGCTGAAAGTAATTAAAAACTGACATTAGTTTATAGAACAGAGCTTACGGAACTACTATGTTGAACTGTCTATACAATGCGGTCACTCATCACCTGTCACTTGGGAGCCATCACATGCCGTAAATAATCAATACCAAACAAGGCAATATCATCGTACATAGTCAAGTGGAAATTGACCGTGAAATTTATTCATGTTTCCTTCAATATTTGTTATAATTGACAAGTGGAATCTTTTCCTGCTGTCGATTTTTTCTGTCTAATTATTTTAATTATGTTAATTCAATCAGGAACTGTCGTTGTTTATATGTAAATATGGTCTGTCTATACTCCTACGCTTGACAGACACTACAGGACTTCTGTGACAATTATCATGTAGATTCGTCATATTTTTGTTTTTGCTTAAGATTAAAATGAATGTAATCACATACACTTTTCCTTAGGTCATTATACAATGAAAGTTTGGTATCTGGGCTAACATTCCTGATAAGCTGCGCCGGCCATAACACCTGGACTTGGGCCATTATCTTACAAGTATGGTTAGCTTAAGAAATTATCATATGGATGGCAGTTATTTACCTTATGATTGATACGAAACAACAAAGAGGTTTGTTGACGACATTAAAGAAAATAGCATATTTGTAACTATGGTCTATCCTTAATTAAAATAAATTTGTAATGCATAAATTGTTCATATTAAGCCCATATTGGTTTTAAATATTTTATGAACATAATTATAATTAATATATCATTAATTGCGGAGAGACAGCTTCACCATATATTTTGTATAATTTAAGACATGTATTTTTATTCATTTACTAAAAGTACAGGCTATGTTTTTAAACGGAAGAAAAGACCATATCGTGCAGTAAAAATGGTTTGGCTTCACCGAAATATGCTTATTTTTAGCAATATTTAAATAGGCAGAAATTCTATGATATTTTCTATCATTTGTGACTTTTTGTTAATGTTAGTAGTTGTTCATGCAAAAGTCAAATCGGGACATAACAGTGTCAGCCTAACACTCACATTCTATATAGAAAGGTACGAGCAGAATCTTTGTAGATGCTGTCACTATTTCAAAATAAAATTAGCATCGAAACTAGATTATTCCGACATGTTGTCATTTCACACCAGCACTTGTGAAGCGGTAGTGTGCCTTGTGGCTGTATTGTCACGTACTAATTTCTGACTTTGATGACATGGCATTACGTAGATTTGACCTAGTTTTACAGTGGATGTGTCGTCAGTGAAGCAGAAGACGCTTACCCTTTCGGAACACCTGGCCTACTTACCCTTCTACTATTTAAATGGTCACCATGTAACTCTTCCCTTTTTTAATTTTGTCCCAAATTATTTCCGATTTTGAGTTCGAATTATCTTGTTGTTTTTGCCTCTATTCCGTCTTTTCGTATTGCAGAGTTATCTGCTCTTGTGAGCAGGTATTGAATGTTGCGTCATTAGTTTGTGTGAGAAAATTACGTTGTTTTCTCAAAAATGTATAACGTGACTCTCACAAACAAATGACGCAGGAACGTATGTAAGGTTTGTGATAGTAAGTATACACTACATTATGTGGCAATAGAAAACCGGTATATCTTTATATTATATTAATTGTATCCAGTTTATTCAAAACAGCTTTATTGTAGTAGTGTTCCAATTATTTCATAAACCTTCCTGTCATGCTGTATAAGGAATAGCTAATTATTGAGCATAACACCTAGCACTGTGTGATAAAAACCACTAAGCTGAATGATTACTGATATCTTTTTTTTTTAAATCAGTCAATGCCTTACTTTTCCTCGTGTTGTCTGCATTAAAAAGAGGGGATTAGAGCTTGTACATTAAGATATATAACCCCCGTTCTAATATGCAATTTACATGACGACATACTTAATCAGCGAATTCATTTGAACTTAGACTAGTTCTGAACTACAATCATTACTATTCAAATATACGCCAATACTGAAACTGTCAGACACCAGCTGTGAATGTATTCCCTTCAGATTTCCTGGTACTCGCCTTACATCTAAAACAGGTGAACACTGTTATAAATATGCACATCTACTGAAATTGATATTCTTTGTCTGTGAATCGAAATGATTAACTTATTAAAAAGTGTAATGATTTCAATAAGTTTAGATTGGAATTGGAAATTTTGACTGTTTTTGTATTTTATTTAACAGATCGTGATGCAACTATCTCCTGAAATACATTGAATATATATACATGTAGTTATGGTTGGATGAGTTACATGTGCCGCTCCCATGCTGTACATGTAAAAAGGAAGCAACAATTCAGAAATAGGTTCACTATAAACAAAGGACTTCTTGATAGGTTCTTAACACGAGCAAGTATAAAGTCGTTAGTTGTTTAACCCTCCATTCCTAGCGTGATGCTGATGTAGAAGTTACAGTATCAAAATTACACTAACCAAACACTGACCCTGCTCAGTACTTTATATATCGTTACAACATTTACACTATTAATATAGAATGTTGAACACGTACCGCCGTTTATAGACTAATATTTATACACTTCTTTAAAATTCAAATTTAAGTAGAACGAGGAAGTTTGCGAATGTGAGATCTTGCATAATAAAAGGCCAGAATTAGAACTCAAAATCTGAAGGACATTCGTTTCCCAAAAAAACACCGAAATGTAATCTGGACCCTTGCATCATCTGTTTATTTTTTAATTATTTTGGGATGTTGATATTGATTAACGGGGTTTCCGCTTGCTAAACCTTGAGTGATAAAACGTATATTAATCTGCATTAACGTGAATCTGATTCAGCAGCGTCAAATATTTGAATTAAATTTTGCATGTATGCGAGTCTCAAAGCTTCAGAACATTACTTAATCTGTTTTGACTTGATGTAAGCAAAAGTAAGTGTGTACATCTAGAATCGTCTTCCACAAAAAGGTTAAAAAAGGTTAGTACAAATATAGGTATACAATTTTTAAACGTGTGCAAGTATGTGACAGTTTTATTAGGAAGTCTGGCATTCGTGTTAACGTTTCCATTGATGTGAGTGTCGCTGTCAAACGCTTGAATGACAATGAATAGCGATTAGAATCTGCTATGTGCTTTACAAACTTATCATATAAACCTTTACATTCATAACCCGGGATCACACAAAGAAACTGGTTTGAACTTTGCCAAATTGGGTGTGAAGCCTTATAGTTTTGTCGATAAAGATGGACTTATTGCATTCCTTACCTTTGATGCAGAATGATTGGTTGAGTATTACGGTTAACCCTTAGTGGTGTGGGAGGTAGATTTAGAAGGTAAGCACTGAGATAAACGAAAGATGGATAGGGTCAAACAGATTTTTAAAATCCTGTTTGAACCTTTGAACGATTATAGGTTTATTACTCATGGACAAGAATTTACCAGAATAGGTTTTGGCGACAGAAGTCAGCGCGACCTGTACGTTATCGATCCTCAGTGTGTATGTGTCATATAGCAATCCTGAAACGGTAAAATGCAAGTTTTATTACACACCATTTGGATATATGTTTAGGAGGGGGGGG